>NC_041708.1:38771596-38789096 GCF_900700375.1 Denticeps clupeoides
CCTCTCCAAACACATGATCTGAATACAACATGGAGGTGGTCTCACAACTGATCATTTCTTACTGCTGTGCCTGTGAAATGGGCTCCTCAACACCAATCTGGCAACAAATAATCAATGAGACACTATTCAGGGAGGCAGTGAGGTGGATTGTGTGTGTGTGTGTGTGTGTGTGTGTGTGTTGCAGCTGACCTATCAAGCCAGGCCAACAGGCTTTTGGCAGCAGCAATAAGATCAACAACGGAGGTCAGGAAGTCGTTGGGCAGCTTGCGTGTGGTTCGGCCATCATAATGGCCACTGCGGCGGCGCCCAGTGATGAAGTTCTGGAGGTTCTTGGCTGAGGCGTTGAGTTTGTGCGAGAGGGTCTTCAGGTTCTCCGTCTCCAGCCCATAGTTCTATGATGGAGAGGAGACAGGATGATAATAACTGAACAGCACTGAACCCTGAGATGACTAAACTCCACACACACACACTTAAGTGGCTCTCGGTGGTCTGCTGGCTGTGTGGGAGGGTTGAGGACTGCTGGGATATTAACAGCTCATCATGCAGCTCCACAAATATCCCATCATCTCATCAAAATGCACACGGCTGCTAGTCGCCGCCATCTCTTCTTTTTTGAACCCTTTTCCTTGCTGTTAAAATGTACAAAGAGAGCTTTCAGGTTGTAGAGGAAACAGAAGGTGCGAGAGAGAGACACACCAGAGCACAGAGCAGGTCCACGGCTTCCAGGATGAGCTCCTGGTGTCCAATGCGGGACACGCCCAGGTCCTCCAGCTCCTGATGGGTGATGCGCAGCAGCTGTTCACCTCCCACTCTCTCCCTTTCAAAGTTCTTGATGTACTGCTGCAGACAGTCATCCAAACCTGCAGAGGAACCGAGACCAGCTCACCATCAACACCCACCAACCCTTTACCAGCACGGTCTGTGTGTTGTTCTGTGTATGTTCTGTACATACAGCCAGCAGCTGATCAGAATTAATGTATGAATTCAGTATTAACGTGATATGACCCTCCTGGCAGGACGTCCTGACATGGTCCTCCTGCTGCAGGTCATTCGCCCTGCTGGTGGAACGTTGCTGCGATGGATTCTGTGTGTGTGTGTGTGTGTGTGTGTGTGTGTGTGTATACCTCTGTGCTGGGTGGTATAAAGTGACTCAGAGATGAGTCACATACTTCACTCCCACAGACAGCAGCACAGACACTTTTACACACTTTCAGAGGAGAGGACAGTGTGGGAACCAAATTAATCTAACTGTATATACAAATTATACATTACTGTGGAAATAATCAAGATCTGAAGCAAATTAATCTAACAATTCTGAACAAAATGTTAGATTCTGGATATGATGTTGAGAACCGACAGTAGCCTGAAACATGGTGCTTTTTGACATGGGCGACATTGTGAATGAGGACGGCATCATGGTAATGGACTATTGTTCATCCGTTAGCGAGGAGAGCGGCGCCTGATTACCCCGCCCCCTCTTATACCCTCCTCCAACAAAGTACAAATTACACAATAACTTATTCCTACATTGAAGTTCTCCCACGTGTTGCTGTTGAAACTCAGAGTCCCTCACGTAGCTGCGTATGACGTCGATATGTCACCCCAGCGCTATTAGCAAGGTCATGATACGTCACTGACGTCCTACACCACGCCCGCTCGCCATACGGAAATACCCGCGCTACTTATATCCTACTCCAACATCGAGTAGAAAGTACATGCCAGGCTGCCATTCCAACTTGTCTCCAGGGTGTGTCCACATGCCACGTGGCCACAGAGATGTCACCTTGTCCACCTATACTGTCCAAGATGATTCCTTCATGGGAAAAACATCTATTTAAATTCAATGGGAAGTTTGCAGTGCCCTGCCCTGTTTCCAGGCCACACCCCCTGGTTCTTCTCCTCTCCTCTCCTCCATCAGAATTTTAATCAAGTCCAACTTGCTGCTCAGAATGAGAATTCACTTCCACCACCAACATAAAGCCTCCATTCATCTTCTCCACCATCCCTCCGGGACCCTTTACACGCTCTCCTCACTTTCATTCACACCACGCCGCGCTCCTCCGGAACCTGCTGGAGGGGCGGGGCTTCAACGTGAGGGACTCCAAACAGCACTTACGATTGTGGAGACTTATTTCATACTGCAGTGAACCCAGGTTAAACGAGGTTCCTCACTGTGGAGGAACAACGGGGGTCTATAGTGACCTCTGAAGAGATCGAGTTCAAGCAGTACCTGAGTGAACTTTTGGTTCTTTACGAACCGCCACGCCCCCTTCCATCAATGGGTGCGGGGTCACTACTGGTACCAAAGGTGCAGAAGGTCACAGCTGGGAGCAGATCCTTCTCCTATAGAGCTCCACAGTTGTGGAACAGCTTGCCTGTCAGTGTCCGGGACTCAGACACAGTCTCGGTGTTTAAATCCAATCTCAAAACCTATCTGTTTTCTCTGGCTTTTTGTCAAAGTCCTAGACCCTCATTTCACTTCATTTTGACGCATTGTCGATTATAAAGTCCAGTTTATCACAGAGTCCCCCTGTTAGACACAAAGTCAAATTCACCCTAGTTAGGCTGTCCTAGTTAGGGTACCGGGCCACTGTAGCACCAATATACCACCATAACCACATATTTCAGTATCGGTCGTACAGTGCAACCGTCTGCCGCTGCTTCTGTTTGTTTTTCTCCGAGACACGGAATCAAGCGTCCAGACTACTGGCAGACCCCAGTGAAGAGACCAGCAGATAAATCCTGGTTCCTGACAACTGCTTAACAAGGACATACCATGAAACAAACCAGAGGGTCACCACAGCCACCACCACCGTTACAACTACAGCTTCAGGGATCTTCAAATGGACCAGTAACATCATAATGGATTCTTAATCTAGACCATGACACTGGACTACATTCTGGAATTCTCCACCTCCAACTGTAGGACCTTTTCTCTTATTGTACGTACCATCACCAACCCTGCACTGACACCATTTGCAGGCTCACTCTACCCTGGAAGGGGGTCCCTCTCTCTATCACTCCTTCCCAACGTTTCTTTCTTTTTTTTTTCTCTCTCCCAGAGTTTTTTTTGTGTGGAGTTTTTCCTTGTGTGCAGAAGGGCCAAGTGTTGAGGGTGTCAACTGTAGGGCCTGTCAAAGCCCATTGAGACATACTGTATGTGATTTTGGGCTATATAAGAAATAAATGTTGTTGTTGTTGTGTGTGTGTGTGTGTGTGTGTGTGTGTGTATGAGTGTGTATATACAGTACAGGCCAGAAGATTGGACACGCCTTCTCATTCAATGTGTTTTCTTTATCTTCATGACCATTTACATTGGTAGATTGTCACTGAAGGCATCAGAACTATGAATGAACACACGTGGAGTTCTGTACTTAACAAAAAGTGGAGACCTGACCTCCACAGTCACCGGACCTGAACCCAGTCCAGATGGTTTGGGGTGAGCTGGACCAACAAGTGCTAAACACCTCTGGGAACTCCTTCAAGACTGTTGGAGAAGCATTTCAGGTGACGACCTCTTGAAGCTCATCGAGAGAATGCCAAGAGTGTGCAAAGCAGTAATCAGAGCAAAGAAACTAGAATATAAAACATGTTTTCACTTATTTCACCTTTTTTTTGTTAAGTACAGAACTCCATGTGTTCATTCATAGTTTTGATGCCTTCAGTGAGAATCTACCAACGTAAATGGTCATGAAGATAAAGAAAACATGTTGAATGAGAAGGTGTCCAGACTTTTGGCCTGTAATGTATAAGTGTGTGTGTGTGTGTGTGTAAATATGTGTGTATATGTATATGTGTGTGTAAATATGTGTGTGTATATGTATATGTGTGTATATGTGTGTGTGTGTATATGTGTGTATATGTGTGTGTGTGTATATGTATATGTGTGTATATGTATGTGTGTGTGTAAATATGTGTGTGTATATTCGCTCCGCGGTGAAAATCGTATGAGACTGGCGCGAGTAGCGTGTAAACGGCACGTTCTTCACGGTCCGGTTTGTGTTCTGGATCAGAACCGAGCAGCGCAGGGGATGACGGGAGATCCGCCTGATAAAGCCCCGGTTCCGTCACCCACCTCTCATCCAGTCCACCACCTGGCTCGGGCTCCACTTGCTCACCGGATCCATGACCAGGGCCATCGGGGAAACTTTTCCTGCCTCGTACCGGGGCGGGAGCCGCGTTCGGTTCGGTTCGGTCCGTCCGCCGTTCAGGGAGAATCGCGCTTTATCCGCTTCATGGTCCGGACTGGACGGTGGAACCTGGTTCTGAAGCGAGTTACGAGAAGACGGGGAGAAGCAGACAGGTGATGATGGTGATGATGATGATGATGATGAGAGATTTTTCACCGCCTCCTCCTCCTCCTCCTCCTCCTCCTCCTCCTCCTGTCTGCTTCTCCGCAGGTTCTACGCGCTCTAGCGG
This sequence comes from Denticeps clupeoides, assembly GCF_900700375.1. NCBI lineage: Eukaryota > Metazoa > Chordata > Actinopteri > Clupeiformes > Denticipitidae > Denticeps > Denticeps clupeoides. Next base: position 38,776,016 of record NC_041708.1, read on the forward strand.
CGAGCAGGTTCTACTGCTGCAGGGATGAAGAACTGCGGCCTCACCAGGTTCCTCACTTCACCAGCAACCAATAAAAGTAAATAAAAGCAGGCTGGAGTTTCCAGAAACTTCTCCGGTGAGTAGGTACGGTTGCCATCTTTAGAGAATAACGCGTTATAGAAGGGAGAACTAATTCTAATAAAAATAAAAACCCCGGGATGTGACAGTTGGGCCTGCGGTTCAGGGTTCTGGACTGAAGTTTAAATGATGAAGCGCAGCAGACGGTGAAACGTGTCCTCTGTATTTAACCGTCACCCTTGGTGACACTGGGCGCCCGGGGAGCAGCGTGTGGGGACGGGGACCTCAGTGGCACCTTGGCGACCTCGAACCGGCAACCTTCTGATTACGCGGCCGCTTCCTTAACTGCCCCAGTACACGAAGTTCACTACCTCCCATCTTTATACCCGAACAAACCTGAACAAGTGCTGAATTCACCAGCATTAAACTGCTATGCCAAATATACAAAGACCTCACAGTTGGCCCCACACACACACACGGTAGTTTCCAGTTGTACATTTTTGTGTAGATACTGACTGTACATTGTGTAGATAAAGACGTATACATATTTATTTTTTGCTGCTCTTTCTGCTGTGACAAGTGCAATTTCCCACTTGTGGGACTAATAAAGTTCCATCAGATCTGATCTGAAAAGCAGCGGGGATTTTAGCCGCTAGTGGAAATTATATAAAAGAAATTAATACATCATCATGCGCAGATACCATCACGCTCCTGTGAGGTTAGATGGAATAAAAAGGGATTTAAATCAGAAGTAGGAGCCTTTTTACTTCGTATATGGGACTGAGGTGGTAATTGGGGTCCCCCTGATGTTTACTAGGGGACTGAATCCCCGGGGAAACCAGGCTGAAGTGTTCAGAAACAACATTTTTACCAGTTTTTATCGTTTCTTGTCATGAACGTAATCTTTGTATCTTCTGTATGTAAGAAATGTTGACTATATTGACAGGGGTGACAGCGTGTGGGGACAGTACCTTCACCAAGGGGACTGATTACAGGGCCGCTTCCTTACCCGCTAGGCCACGTGACGTACAGGATGTGCGGCTTATTACAGTAAAAATGAGGGTTCACCCAGGGGGTCACCGCGTCACCTCCGGTCCCACCAGGAAGTGCCACCCCACAGCCAGCGTGGTACAGAAGATCGTACAGCTTTTTATTTTCCGTATAGAAAACTTTACAGAGAGCCTGTACCAGCACACATTTCTCTTGATGCCACCAACACCGTGCCCACACGGAACCCCGGAGAACCCTCGCAGAACCCACAGTAGATTTAAATATATTACATTTCAGATTTGTACACATACAGTGATGAGACTTCAAACAGGGAACAGACGTCCAGTTTCAGGAGAATCCCAGCGGAATTTTTTAAAAAAGTGTCAGTACATATAAAACGGAAATAATTTAACTCGTTTCATTTCGATTTAATTCATTAGAAATCCGGGCGAGGCGGCGCAGTTAAATAAATTATCACAAAGTAAAAATCCCCAGTGCATCCGAGTCGAGGAGAGAAGCGGAAATAAAATCTAGTGTTACGAGATTATCCGTACAACTACTTTCGAGAGAAAAGCCGCGGCGGCGATGATGATGATGATGCTGCTGCTGCACAGGGCCTCTTCATTCACCCAGCGATCGGTCGGTGGACATTCCGGATTCGGCCAGCCGGGCGATGTGGAACACCAGGCCGATCCGCAGGAAGAACTTGCGGAGAACCGCCCGCAGCTCGGGAATCAGGTCGAACTGCATGATCTCGCACAGCAGAGGGTAGTAGCAGGAGGCGTGGTCCTTAAACTACCCCACACACACACACACACACACACACACACACACACACACCTCTCATCAGCGTCAAATCATCAAAACCAACATTTTCTCCACGAGGAACCCCTTCAGGGGAGCAGCTCACCCGCTCATCACTGATCTTCAGCACCTTGGTGAGGAACAGCAGCAGAAGGTTGGTCCAGGCCTCCCGGTGGCTCTCAGACGTCAGCGTGAGGAAGTAGGCCACGGCGTCGCCGCAGACGCTGCAGAACACAGGAGAAGAAGGAAGAACGTGACCTCCACTGAAGCTCGCCAGCACCTGCTGTGGAGCCGCGCCTTACTTCAGCAGCCGGCGCTGCACCTCCTCCCAGGCGTCCTGCCGGCTCTGGTCCGTGTACATGCGGAACAGGATGCGCAGGGCGCAGGCCAGGCTGCTGGTCTCCTGCTTCAGCAGGTTGGGCTTCGACTTCCCTTTGAAACCTGAAAGACAGGAGGACGTTTTTTTCTGCCGCTCGTGGAGAACCGGAGGAGAACCTGCGTCTCCACCGGGCACCCACCGGCCTTCCAGAGTGCCGTCCTCTGCTCGTTGCTGGAGTTGAAGGCCTTGGCGAAGTGGTGAGACTGCAGCAGGCAGTCCAGCAGCTTGAAGAGCTGCTCTGAGGTCAGATAGCGGTACATTCCCTGGTCCTGCATCTCCGTGTGGACGTCCGTGTTCACAGCGTCCCTCTGTCCAGGGTGCACACACACGCGCACACACACACAGGCTTGGTACACGTCCTGTTCAAAGAAGACCTACCTACACCGGATCAGCACAGCTACCTGAGCAGCAGCAAAGTTCTCCGCGTCCTCCTTCTTGCTGGTGGCTGGGAAGAAGACAATGTTGTCGATGGTCTGGATGAGCTCCAGCTGAACCACACACTTGATCAGCAGAGCAGCGAACAGACGCTGTTCTTGTACCTCTGCGTCCGAGAAAATGACACCGTGGTGACACTCAGGACCATGAAAGGAGCAGCAGGCCTGAAGGCAACGTAGACAGGAACTCACTTATTGGAGTCCTGTTCCTGGGACCATCTCCTGGGAGACCTGAGATCACGCTGAACTGACTCTGCCTGCGATTGTCCACCAACACCTTCTCTACGCTGCTGACTGACTGCTGGTCTTCAACGTGGGACTGAATGTCCACAGACTTCTGGGAGGTGGAGTCCTGCCAAGTGACATTGAGATGGTGAGAAGATGTCTTCTCATGACCTGGAGTATGGAGTGTAGAGCATGTGAAGAAGCTGCGGGAAGCACGTACCAGTTGCTTGTCTGAATCCAGCTGTGTGACGTGATCCCCTTCGGCCCTCCAGGTCAGCAGCCTGAGATGGGACGAGATACGGAGATACTTGCAGTGACCAGAAGACCGGTTCATGTTTAGAAACTTCACGCAGAAGAAACTTACGCGTGTGGAATTGTCGTCTTGAAGATGTCCAGCATACAGTTGCAGGTCTTGTCCCAGGTGTCAGCGCTAAACTTCTCTCCGTTCAGGATGACCACGTTTTCTAAGCAGTTTGTTCCAGACCTGGCCAGCTGCTCATTGTCTGCATGAAGAAGAACAAGCAATCAAGACAGATGCCCGATGTTCCTCGTGTTCTTCTTCTTCTTCTTCTGCAGCTGTCCATCCCTGCAGTCCTGACCAAGGTTACTGTACTGAGACGCTCACTGTTGGGCTTATTTCTGAACACACCTCATACCTGACCAGGTCCTCTGGAGAATTCCTGAAGAAACCAGGCAGCCTGCTATCCCACACAAGCATGCATTCGAGAACCTTCGAGAACTCTAGAAGGGTTACCTTGCTGGACACACCAGTACAGCTGGGAGAGGATGTCATCTAGGAGAACATCATAAAGGGACTCAAAGTACTGTGTGAAGACGTCACAGATTGCGTAAAGTGCATGGTTGCAAGTCGTCGTCATCCACTCCGCTTTCTGTAGGCAAAGAGAGGATTCAGGTTCAGAAGGAGAAGATGCAGAACCTTCATCCATCAGTCCCCAGTCCAGACCCTCACCTCCGTCTGCTGTTCAGGCAGCTTCATGTTGTCAAAGATCCTGAAGACGATCCGGAAGAGGTCCTGCCACCAGTGCTTCTCATAGGTGTGACCATAAGTCTTCATAACCTCAAACATCACAGTCAAGCCTCTGTGGTTGGGACAGAAAAAACGACTGAAAATGCGCGCATACGTTGACCTTCTGAATATGTGGACCTTCTGTCTGAACTACAGTAAATATCGGTTTCTGAGGACAGAACGGCAAGAAGATGGACAGGGAGGTCACTGTGGCTCCCAGAAGTGCAAAGCTGCTGAATGGATGGACTTTTGGTGATATGGTGCTGACCTGGTCCTGACGTCCAGTTTGCATCTGTTGATGATGCAGGAGAGCTCGAACAGGATGGGGAACCACCCCCTTACCCAGACGCGGTCCTCTGGAGCTACGTTCATGTCGTCGCTGGTGTAGTCTTTGAAAGCCTGTCCAGAACAAACGTTCGCTGTCACAATTCATCTCGGTGAAACTGCTGATGCTGAAACCCTGGTGAGATGCCTTCAAACCTGACCTGGGGCCTGTCGGACACGTATTTGGCGCAGTGGCGGATGAGGCGAATGGCCTCCATGCTGGTGTCAGGAAAGGACGCGTTGCAGGCGAACTCGGAGAGACACTTGACCGCGTCCTGGAAAGAGTCGATGGTGGCAGCGAAATGCTTCTCGAAGACGTTCGCTGCGAGGAGACGGGAAAGTTGGAGCGGTGAGCTCAGACCAGAGAAGCTAAAAACCACAACGCGTCCGGCAGGAAGACACTTACTGACGATGTGGCCGGTGGTTTGGAACGCCAGCTCCACTATACTCTCATCCTGGTCCGAGGCGGCCAGGTGAAACACGGAGAAGATGTTCTTCCATCCCGAGCGGATGTTCCCGGCCTGCGAGTTCACCATCTGGGCGATGCAGCGTACGACCATGTCGCGGATCGTGGGAGAGCTGTCAGAACGGCACGAAGCTGGATCAGATACATTCGGTCTTCAGAAGAACGTAATTTTTAACAACATCTCCACTACGATTGTTACATATTCCCTTATACACCAACGCTCTGTTTTGAAGAGGTTCTGGAGTCCTTGTCGCAGAAGAATTAGCGAGCAACTGACCAGACCAACAACGAACCCACACGGGCAGGCTGGAGTTCCCCCGTATTACCGGTTCTTCTTCATGATGTGTTCAAAAGGCCGGAGGAAATCCTTCTGGAACCGGAAATTGGCCAGTTCCCCCTTCTCCAGAAACTTCATGGACAGCTGCCTGAGCGAGTCCACGGCAAAGATAGCAACGTCCTCGTTGGGATTACAGCCGACCTAGAGGTCAACACACACACACACACACACACACACACTTACAGAGCTGCAGACAATAAAGACGCGTTCGACCATCAGGCCATCTGGGTTTCAGGGTTGCACCTTGTTGAAATGATCTCCAATCACTTCCCAAATCCTGGACCACTGCAGCCTGATGCGGCCCATGTTGTAGTAGGAGATCTCTACAATCTTCTGAAGGCTGAACATGCGAGGGTGGGTTGGAGAAGCCAGCTCGTCCATGGACACGGCACAGAGCCAGCGGACGAAGTCGACTGCGGAATAAAACCCTGTCGTGGTCAGAAACGTGTCCTCCTGCCACCGAAGCCCACGTGAAACGAGTCCTTACCGATGGCATTGCCGTCCAGTCTGGTGGAGCCTGTGAAGATCCTGGAAGCAAGGAGCGAATATGAAGACCATGTCAGCAGCGGCAGGATTACTGCAGCGAGAGCTTCTCCACGTTACCTGTCCACCGCCACCACCACGCTCTGAGAGCTGGTCTCCCCGATGGACTCCTGAATGCTGGCGATTTGCTTCCGGTCCACGTTCCCGCCCACTGCGAAGCAGAAAACAGAGCGCGGTCAGGCGCCGGCGGCCCGCACGGAGGTGCCAGAAGATCTGCGCCGAGCGTACCCAGTCCCAGGTACTCGTCCTGGCCCTGCTCCCTGGCGCTGGCGACCAAGCCCTCCTTCCCCCTCACCGTGCCGGAGATGTAGCGCGCCTTCACGCCCGTGCCGATCAGCTGCGCCAGCTCCAGCTGGCTGATGCACTTCAGGATCTGCGGCACAAGCCGGCGTGTGGGTAGCGGTCACCCGGCCGACAGGGAGCCGCGCCTGGGCGGGGCTTCTACTCACCTCGTGCCACGAGTTGCCCAGGTAGTTGCCGTCGGTGTGGGCCACGGTGATGAGGGTCTTGATGGTGTCGATGTTCTTCTGCTTCATCTCGGCGATGCCGGAGCTGGCGGTGAGCAGGGTGAAGCGCGCCAGCGCCTGGACGTACGCGTCGCGTTCCAGCTGGGGGGAGGAGACAGGACACCGGCGGTGGAGATCCACGCCGACATGACGATGGGGGACCGACGGACGCTTACCTGGATGGTGAAGATGCAGGCGATTCGAATGGCGCAGCGGATGCCCTCCAGACACAGAGATGCCACCTCCGTGTCGTCACAGTCCTGCAGCCCCACGCTGAACGCGGCCAGGAACGGGGTCCACGCCAGCTGACCAGATAAAAGAACCTTCTCATCTATCATCTTCACCGCGACTGAGGAGGCGACACCGACTTACCTTAAACATGGGTCGTACGTGCTCCAGGTGAGTGGCGCTGGTGAAGGGGGCCTGGACGTGGCTGACGGCCTCCATCAGAGCTTTGGCCGTCTTGGCCATCTGCTCCATCTCCACATTGTACAGCAGCCGCCTCTGCTTCTCACTGGCCACGCCTAATTCAGGAAGAACATCTCATGTCACTTCGCCCTACTGCCACGTTACTCCGTCTTTCTCCACCGTTCTCCCGGCAGAACTCACTCTGCTTGCTGGATTTGATGGTCAGTTCCTTAGTCTCCTTCATGGAGATCTTCTTCCCCGCAATTTCGTCATAAATGGCGGACAGGTACTCTTCAGGCAGATCTTTGCTGTCGTTGATTCCTCGGTTCATCTTAATGTATTGTTCTTTAGTCATTTTATTCTTCACCTTTGGAAGAACAGAAGAAACCCAACATGAGGTGGAAAGGCCCCCCACAGCATGCTAACCTGATTTCAGAGACGTCGTTCGGCGTTACCTGTGGACTATGCAGGTCTGTTGTGAGCATGATGATGGAGTAGGCCAGGACGTACGCGGTGTCTGCACTCGCAAACAGCGTTTGCCTGGAAAGACGCAAAATATAAAGAAGACAGCATGATCATACAAAAAAAAAACAACACAACCATCACTATTCAGCAGAATCTTAATTTGCAGCAACACAGCAAGTACGTACACCACATGTACATATACAAAAGTGTGTGTGTATATATACACACACACACACACACACACACACACACACACCACATGTACATATACAAATGTATATACATCACACGTAAATATATCACATGAAAATATACAAAAATATATATATATATATATATCACATATAAGTATAAAGCACATATTTGTATATATTCTTCTTATCACCATGCTAATTACGTAGCATCCACTCACCCTTGATTGCATTCCAAGTATCTAGCAGCAAATTTCTCCATCAGTCGATCGATCTTCTGAGCTTCTCCAGGCAGACGAAAACCCTCAAGGAACATGCGGAGCGCAGACACAAAGTCTTTACCTTGGAAGTCCATTTGGTCCACGTAGGCGTACATGACCTCTTTGTTAAATCGATCGTTGTCCCCCAGGAACTCCCCCACCTGAGTCTGCAGGGGTCAGGAGAGGGACAATTCAACATCATTACAGCAGATCCAGGCTAAGAAGAGCGTGGTGTTCCTCTCAGCAGATCCTCGTACAGATCGATCACACCAAAGTCAGGCAGGTCAAATCCTTACCGAATCCAGACGCTCTTCTTGGTGTAAGAACTGGGCAATGTCTTCTGGGGTGGTTCCCAGCATTCCTTGCTCCTGCAGGTACTGGATCCCCCTCTTTGGTTTTTTGTTGAACCTGTTGAATGAACGATGGAGTTCCATTACAAGGGGACACGACTCCAAACGGAATCATGCAGCAGCCAAAAAGAGCAGACAAGATGGTCTCCTGACTTACAGGTCAATGCCTTGTTCAATGATCTCCTTCTGCTGCTTGAGGACCTCGAACTGCTCTGGGTTGTCTGTTCCAGACATCTGTGTGCTGTAGCTCCCGATGCCAGAGGACGCGGTCGAGTCCAGGGAGTTGATGCTTCCGTAGCGATTAATGGTCTCTTGGTGCTTGGTTTCATTGGTCTCCTGCTCTGAAGGCTTCTCTTGACCTGAAGAACATGGACAAAGTCAACTACACGTAACCTGCACAACAGCTGGTCCATAACTCTATGAGCTCGAGCGAATGAACGTGTGTGTTGTGTTGTAAATGCTAGACAAACATGGAACCAGATTTGTGCCAAATTAGTGAACAAAACATTTATAAAATCAAGCAAAAATAAAACTATGCATCCACATTGTTTATGCAAATTCACATTATAAAAAAAAACAAATATTTATACGATTACATAAATCATTTGGATGCAACTTAGAAGTTTTACTTTTATCATTTTTGTCTCGCGTAAGTAATTATCTTAGCAATAATAGCAAAGTTTTGTTCACAAAGTCAGCACTCGTCATGGATTTCTATGCTAATAAACAGTTTATTATCTCAGGTATCAGAATAAAAAAAATTCCTAAAAATCGACCTTAAAAAAAATTAAATTGCTCGATCTGGGAATGTTTTTTTTTTTTTTATTCCGTATGGCCCAGCTCTATCATGGATGCCAATTCATAATTCACTGAACTGAAATTCTAATCCATATTCTGCTTGTCTTCTTTAGATGGTGGTCAGGATGAAAATGATGCCAAGTGCTCTAGATAGTCTATGGAGAAGGAACCTTATTCCACGTAGGAAACTCTCTGAAACATTTAGCACTTCACCAGCAGGAAATATGAGCTTATATCAGACGTCTTCATTTCAGCAGCTACAACCTGAACTGACACACACACACACACACACACACACACACACACACACACACACACACACACACTAAATACAAGCAGCAGCAGCGTTATATAGCAAATAATGGAACTACTGCAGCTGAGATAAGCAAAAAATGTCATTTTTATTAATATGGAAACAGTAAACACAGTATTTACTCTTTTTTTTAGTTTTATACATTTACCGCACTTGGCAGACGGACTGCAGATAAGAAGCAGAGGTGTGAACCTTCACTGGTCTCATGATATCTCTAAATACGAGTTAAGGTCGCTTTAATCTGCTACGATGGGCAGAAAAAAAAAAAGTGTTTGTATTGTTCTATTCCAAGATGGCTGCCTGTAAAGTGAGGTAAAGGTAAAAAATTGAACCGACATTATTGTTCTACTGTAATACAAATTAATAGTGAATGTCAGTTTTTCAGTGTTTTATCAACTCAGTCACTGCATAGAAATAGAAATCCTATGTTTTCTTTTACAATCACTTTGAAAGAGAACAATACGGAGAGATTCCGTTCAAGGACTATTGCCAATTAAATAATATTTGAAATTTTAAACAATTTGATGCAACTATACACCTGATTTATAGAACAATAATTTATTTGAATGTCTAATACCTTTCTATTAACATTAATAATAAAAATAATTCAGGTAAAAATTGGTAAAGTGTGTAAAAAAAATGATGGGGCTATTTAGACTGGGTAGAGAAATACGGCTGGTTCAGATGTCCGTGGCGTCAGGTGAGCGCGGACTGAACACAGACCAAAAATCGAAATCCCGCTTTCAGACCGAATGCGCTGCAGGCAAAAAAAATAACATTGTGGTGCAGATCTCTGGAAACCCTGAGAAAGACCATCTTTTCCTCCATTCCTGCTTCATGTGTGTGTATCGAAGTGGCAGAAAGAAAACAGCCACTTGGATTCTATCGGTCGCATGAAAATACGTCAGGGACGGCCGCGCAGCGTGAAACTCTGACCCGGAGCAGCGCTGTATTCAGTAGTATATAACATATACTTCACAGTCGGAACCGGCAATACTTTTTAACGAGAATTTTTATGTCGCCGCCATAAAATCACCAAAAAAAATAATTGTGATACGATCGATTAGGTTCTGCGCTGCATCGATGCAACATCATCCACGTCTGCATCGATTATACAATTAATTTGATTTTATTCATTTCAGGCATGTCTGAGGAGTCTAAGGGTGCTAGATGCCTGGTGGGTAAAACACTCGCCTATGAACCAGAAGACCCAGGTTCAAACCCCACTTACTACCATCGTGTCCCTGAGCAAGACACTTAACCCTGAGTGTCTCCAGGGGGGGGGACTGTCCCTGTAACTACGGATTGTAAGGTGCACTGGATAAGGGTGTCTGGTAAATGCCGTAAATGTAAACTGAGGGGTCATATTCCTGACATCAACCTGCTCCTTTCAACATACTTTCTACTGAAAAGTAGAGCCGAGAACATCTACTGAAAATCAAGAAGAAAACAATTCAGCCCGAGATTCCACCAGACACCAACTAGGAGAATTTAACACTGGAGGGACAAAGACATGCACTAAGACTCCTGCTCTACTGTTACCTGCTCGAACTGCTCGGCAGCAAGACAGGAAATAACGAGAAGACGTTAGAAACACAGAAGATCTGACACAACGCTGCATTTCTACCCTGGGACCTCGGTTCAGAACTTATAATTCCACTAGGCCACCACGGCCCCCAATTATCCCATGGACCTCACTCACCGAGACTGGTCTGAGAGTTGGGGTTGACATACTGGTCCTTACTCCACTCCACCATACACTTGAGGATGGACACCAGACATTCCAGACCTTTCTTACGCAGGGTCAGCTCCTGTCCAGGCAGAAGGACAAGCTCAGACTCAACAAAAGCTGCCGCTTTCTATTCAGAAGCTGTGGGCCTGGCCAGCATCTCACCTGAACGGGCGTGGTGCCCAGTTCATGGCCACCGCGTCCCTGTGCAATCTTCGAAAGGTCGTTGACGAGCCTCTCGAATATGTTAGCAGCATTCAGGTCACAGTCATAGTTGACATAGATGTCCACCACACTCTGGGCATCTGGAAGGACGACGAGACAACAGTGAGCAGAAGAGTACGATGCAACATCAGGGGTAAGATCTGGCGGAACGTTCTTACCAGCGCATATTCTCGTCAGGGTTTGGATAACCATCCATTTGTGGTCGTAGGAGCTGGTGGACGTCTCAAGAATGTACAGAAATATCTCCTTGAAAAAGACCTGAGGATGAAATAAAGAAGCTCTGAATGAAAGGATCCGTATTCAGCACGGCTGAAGAACATGAGAACCGTGTCGCTATCAAGGGAACAGCACCTCTATTTGCATCTTGAGATGGGTTTTGAAGTTGGACAGCAGCGTGAGGAAGATGGAAAGCGAGAGCTCGAAGACCTCTGGGACGGACGAGACGCCGTTCTTGGACAGGGCCACGCACAGGTACTGTTTGATGGCGTTGATGAACATCTCGTTGGTTTTGAAAATGGGTCCAGCGTTCTGCAGGATTGACAGGAGCAGCTGGAGGGACAGAACCTTGGACCGCAGCTCATGGGACCTGCGAACAGAGATAAGACTTAATAATGTGCGGTACGGTAAACGGTTCTTTAGGGTTCATTTGATGAATGTTACAAGCATTATGTTCTAATCATTTAGTAGATGTTTCGTCAAAAGATCAGACCACTTCAGGGTTGGTGTGAAACACACTCGCCTATGAACCAGAAGACCCAGGTTCAAATCCCACTTACTACCATTGTGTCCCTGAGCAGGACACTTAACCATGAATGTCTCCAGATAAGGACTAACATTCAGCTCATACACTACGCCGGGTTCAAAACCCGGTGGGCAACAGCGCGGATGAAGGTTCTAAGTTCTGTCAAACATACTTCGGGTCAGGAGGTCCATCAGAAAGGGGCTTCATGGACAGTTTGCAGAGGGAGCGGAAAACTAAGAAGGCGTCCTTCTGCAAGATATGGGAGAACTTGGCGCCCGGTGCCGGCCCAGAGGTCATTCCAGATTCCTGGTGGACAAAGACGTGAGCGTAAAAAAAATCAAGATTCAAATAATCCAAAAATGAAGCGTGGAGACGCCAGAACCTCACCTGAGTGTCGTTGGAAGAGACAGACAGTCGGTCATCAGGCAGGGACGGTGTGAAGCTCGCTGAGATGGGGGTTCCAGGAATGCCGTTGGCGTGGACATTCTCACCGTCACTGCCCAGCGTCCCCTCGTCCTCAAGTGAGTTCGGGACCCCCTCGGCGGGCTCGGCCTCACCTTCTCCGGCCATCTCCTTAGCATCTGAACAGAGATGGACATGGTCCAGGCAGTGGGTGGATCAACATGCACAGACTGCAGACATAAAGAGCAGCGTCCATGACCCCACCTCCAGCCACCGAGTTGACCACTTCCTGCAGGATGCCCTGGACGATCTCCTGAGCCCTCTCCTCATAGTTCGGAGCGACTTCCTCTTCAATCACTTCCATACTGAGCTGTGCTGCACCTAACCAACAACACCAGAACGGTGGTTAGAGAAGTCAGAAGATCCCTCGCCTTCCACCTGAACATCATCTCACTCTGAGCGGCAGCAGCCGTGGCTTGGTCGGCTTCGGTCTGCTCATTCTCTGGCGGGCAGAAGTCGGACCCGTTCTCAGGCTCGGAGCTCTCGTAGGCGGGGCCCGGGGCGGGGCCACCGCCGCCCTTCTCCGGGTCGCCTGCGTGGAGCTGTGGAGAATCCGGCTCCTGCTGGCCGACTGGAGAATGCTGCCTGTGGCGCTCACGCTCCATCTGCTTCGCCTCCTGGAGCTGTGGTGTAACACACACACACACACACACACACACACACACACAACTGTAGTTTCCTGTGGGAGACAAACGAACGCCGTGGTGGCTTCCCTTCGTCTAACCTGTGGCGGACCTTCAGAGGAACGTTTAAGGCACCTTCTGACCCCCGGATGTGGAACTCATGCACACCAACTACCAACGCTCAACGTTAACTAAGGCGGGATCATACGCCAGCACGGCCTCATGCACGTGGCGGCGTGTCACTCGTCTGTACCGGACCATAATACACGTACGTACGTACACAGTTCCACCATGGTTAATGGGGCGGAGCTACATCGACCGTTCGGCGGGTTCTACACAACGCTGCTCTTCTGAGGTGAACAGCATGCTTCTGAATGGAGAAGAAACAGACACGTTTCACGCCAGGAGACCAAGTGCAGGCAA
>NC_041708.1:38794096-38861596 GCF_900700375.1 Denticeps clupeoides
CACATACATAATACACACACATACACACATACATATACACAATGCACACACACGCAAACAATACACACACGTACACGAAACACACACACATCCATACATTTGTGTATGAACACAGCGAGAGATGAGATGTGTGACAGTGTTTCTGTTTTTTTATAGAAATGAGGAGATATTTCATGTTAAAATGATCTGAGGTAGTTCCCACGTTTTATTTCATTTATTCAGCTGTTTATCGAATATACATTCCCCAACATACATATATATGTAAATGTCCATTTGGTCCCTGTGGGTGAAAATGTCTTCATCATCATTACTACTTGAAGATGTACGAGTCGGTTGTAGATTCCTCCGTCAGCGGCACTTCTTCAGCAGGCTGGAGGCGATGGCCCTCACCGCCCTGGTGGTCTCCGTGCAGGTGGGCCGGATCAGAGACTCCGGCAGGAGGAACCCGAAGTAGCCGGTGTCCCGCAGCTCGAAGGCGAACGCGTACGAGATTCCGTTCTTGTAGGCCCAGTCCATGGAGCTGCCAGAGCTCACATCTTCACCAACATCACACCAACACACAGACAATTAACCAACAAAGCACAATCCAAGCGGACCTTCTGGGCTTCAGCCAGAGACTTACACAGCGTGCTGGAGGCTGGTCCGTATCGGTACCTCACACCGTACGCCGAGTAGATCGCCATCGCGGCGCGGCGGGCAGCCGAGTCCTGGCACAACATCGACACCAATCAACACACATGCTGCAGAACATCTACAGAAGCAGAAACATCAGGAGCGCGCACCACGCAGCTGAGCTTGGGGATGGGCGTGGCCTTGTAGGAGTACGGGTAGAGGATCATCTGCGCGTAGGCGTGGATGGAGATGTACGCCTTCACGCGCTTCCTGTGTCTGCGCAGGAACGCCGCCACGGCTCGGACCTCCGGCTCCGACTCGGGGCCGGAGCCGCAGTACGTTTCATCGCAGGGGTGAGGGGAGGCGCCGTCTTCTGTCGGGAGGAAAAGAAGAACCTCAGACTTCTCCTGTTCACACGCAGGCGATGGAGACCAAGGCGTTCCAGGTTCTCACCGCACCACCGGACCTTCCAGTTCCTGTTGGCGTCAGCTCCCCGACAGTGAAATTTGGGGCTCCTGGAGCGGGTTTTCCTCCAGAAGCGGTCCTGTACACCAGTTCACATGGAACAACCATCAGCAGGGAGCAGGAGGGATTCATGCACTTGTTCATGTGTTTACCACATCTTACCGTCGTCCAGCTGTAGTGGTAACCGTCCACGTTGAAGACGGGCATGATGAAGAAGTTGAACTGGTTCATCAGGCGTCTCATCACAGGGTCGTAGTGATACGAGTTTAGTGCCTAAAACACGAAAAATGTGAGACACTGCAGCACAGCACACGGTGACACGGTGAAACACGGTGGCCGACTCCCAGCTGCACAGAGCCTTGGTGACAGTGGGCACCATGACAGGCGCCCGGGGAGCAGTGTGTGGGGACAGGACCTCAGTGGCACCTCGGCGGACCGGGATTCGAACCCGCAACCTTCTGATTACAGGGCCACTTCCTAACCCACCAGGTCACCGCCGCCCCAGAACCAGCACTTCCCTTCAACATGAGATGAACCAACAAGAAGTGAGTGAGTTCTACTGGCTCATCGTGGGGCAGCTTTGCTCCTCAGGAGATTTAGCAGGTAATCAGGCTGAGCTCCTCAAGGTTAATCCGTCTTTGGAGAGGTTCTACATCCTGCCCCCCTGTGGTGTATGTGAGGTACTGCTACCAAATGGCCAGATGTTGGATATATTGGATCTGGGTTCTTCCCACACACTTCTTTAACAAACCACTGGCAGAATGCCGGGCCGATCCACTCCCGGGCGTGAACCCCACAGTCCATCCACACTGCTGGCTTGCTGGGCCGCCTTCTCATTCCTGGAGGAGGAGAGAAGAAAGAGGGTGAGCGGTGTGAAAAACGTTCCTCTCCATCAGCAGGTGTCCATCGCTGGGCGCGGCTCTGCTCACCTCCTACCTGGAGCACATAGAGAGGACGTCCTTCATATGACGTCCCCACCGAGAACATCTCCACCAGCTGGGTATGGGTTCTGTTCATCATCATCATCCAGCTCTGGATCTGAAGGAAGGAGCGGGGTCACAGGTTCACCACACTTACACCACAACCAGCCTGGGGTTCTGGAGTCCGGGTGGAGATAAATAACTGGCTGCCACCCTGCTCTGACGCCTGTTTTACTCCGTTTTTTACTCCTGGTGTGATTTGGGGTTAAATGAGAAATTGCTGATGTCTGGGGGTGGTGAGAAATGTCAGAAATCGGTCCCACCTCATCCAGCGAGTGATACACGTCGTAGTCGTACTGCACCTCTGACCGCCGCCCCCTGCTGGAGCCACTTTGTGTCTGCTTCTCCACTTCGGCCTGGAGATCGGAGATGAGCACCCTGCGGAGACCGTTCAGGAAAGATGGAACGGAGTGAGATGGAACGGAGTGATCGTGTATGCTAGCTGATGCATGTCCGGGACATGTAGTAGATGTCAGGTTCGTTTAGACATTAGATGAGAGGATACCCCGGGCGGGGCGGGATTTGAAGAATGTGTGGTGACAGTGGCTCTGGATCATAGTGGAAAGATTATTACAGGAGCAGGAATTGAATACTTGGACACAGATTTAGGGGATGGAGGTCCTGTCTGAGACTGACTTATTTGGATGTCTAGACTGTCCCCCCCTAACTAAACAAACATATATTGCTATATTCTAGAATTTGTATTGCAATACATTGGTAAATATACTTGAATATATCAGAAACTTCCCCATAGATTTGCAATCACCTTTTCAATATACATATATATATATATATATATTGAAATGAGTTTAGATGTGAGAGAGACGTGGAATAGATTGTCTATTAGGATGGTGAACCTTAAATGTGAAATGGATGATATCTAGCCTACTTCAAACTGTGAGAATCATGTGTGTATGACAGGCTGGATGGTTCTCTGCCTGTTTGTTTCTTTCTGATTTTCTTATTTAAAAACCAAAATGAGTTAAAGTGAGAAGAACAAAAAATCTTTACGTATAATAGATGTCTTCCTGATGTAGATGCGTCTTCAGCTGCTGAGTGGAGCTCCGCCCCACGTGTACGTCCACTGAACTGCCATGCTGGATCAGAGCAACACTGCTTGGCTGCCAAAGATCCACCTGCTAACGGAACAGCAGCCTATCAGAGTCCTGATACCCCATCCATCCACATAATATTACAGCCAATCAGAGTCCTTACAGATATCCATCCAAATAATATTACAGCCAATCAGATTCCTGATAGATATCCATCCACATAACATTACAGCCAATCAGAGTCCTGATACCCCATCCATCCACATAATATTACAGCCAATCAGAGTCCTTACAGACATCCATCCACATAATATTACAGCCAATCAGAGTCCTTACAGACATCCATCCACATAATATTACAGCCAATCAGAGTCCTGACAGATATCCATCCACCAAATAATATTACAGCTAATCAGATTCCTGATAGATATCCATCCACATAACATTACAGCCAATCAGAGTCCTGATACCCCATCCATCCACACAATATTACAGCCAATCAGAAGCCTGATAGATATCCATCCACATAATATTACAGCCAATCGGATTCCTGATAGATATCATCCACATAACTTTACAGCCAATCAGAGTCCTGATACCCCATCCATCCAAATAATATTACAGCCAATCAGAGTCCTGACAGATATCTATCCACATAATATTACAGCCAATCAGAGTCCTTAAAGACATCTATCCACATAATATTACAACCAATCAGAGTCCTTACAGACATCTAGCCACATAATATTACAGCCAATCAGAGTCCTGACAGATATCCATCCAAATAATATTACAGCCAATCAGATTCCTGATAGATATCCATCCACATAACATTACAGCCAATCAGAGTCCTGATACCCCATACATCCACATAATATTACAGCCAATCGGATTCCTGATAGATATCATCCACATAACTTTACAGCCAATCAGAGTCCTGATACCCCATCCATCCACACAATATTACAGCCAATCAGAGTACTGACAGATATCCATCCACATAATATTAAAGCCAATCGGATTCCTGATAGATATCCATCCACATAATATTACAGCCAATCAGAGTCCTGATACCCCATCCATCCACACAATATTACAGCCAATCAGAAGCCTGATAGATATCCATCCACATAATATTACAGCCAATCAGAGTCCTGATACCCCATCCATCCACACAATATTACAGCCAATCAGAAGCCTGATACATATCCATCCACATAATATTACAGCCAAGCTAATCAGCCGGTTCTAATGAAGATCACTGGAGTTCAGATAAAAATCATTGTATCAATTATACTCCGAGCCTCCAGTACTGCTCGCGTGGTCCCTCCATCTCTGAAGGTACGAGGAAGACACCCATCTAGACTCTTCTCCGTCTTGGCCCCTCGGTGGTGGAATGAACTTCCAGCTCAGTCACTGAGCACCTTCACACGGCAGCTCAAGACCTTCCTCTTTAGAGAAGATTTAGATGAACTTGTAACCTTCTTCTTGTCTGACTTCTGTATAGAAACTAGAACAGAGTCAATAAAAAGATTGTATTCATAGTTGGGGGTCCTGGTGAACCAGAACTGACCACTTCATCCATGGTGACATGGAAGCACGTTGTAAGTCGCTCTGGATACGGGCGTCTGCCAAATGCCTTAAATGTAAACGTAATTCACCAATGCTGTCAGTTATGTACAGAGGTGGGTAGAGTAACGTTACTCCAAAATAATAAAACTCAAGTACAAGTAAAAAGTTCTCATCCAAAACATTACAAGTACAAAAAATAAGATTACAAAAGTATCTAGTGATAAAACTACTAAAGTACTGAGTAACTGTTGGACTGACTGTTGGAAATGTGCAAATGTTTTAAAAAATTATTTAAGTATGATTTGTAGTAATTAATGGACTAAATATAAGCGTTCAAACAATCTTATATATGCTAATTATGTGTTATCATTGATATGTAAAATAAAACAGGTAAATGATGATGTTACCAAATGATGATTCCTTCCTCTACAGAAATGTATAGAGGTCTACTTGGCTTATGGCGCCATTTAACAAAACGTTTAAAACATGGAAATGAAAGTCTGGCATTCTGTTCTCTTACTGTAGCTCTGGAGATGGTCACTTTTTTCATTCCATGTCTGCGTGATGAGTTTGTGTTGCTAATATGCCGCCATTGTGTGTAGTCATGTGACTGATGAAATGGAGTCACATGATTATTATTTTTCCAACCTCTGAAAAATATAGCTTATCTAATGTATGGACTAAAAAATAAATGAGTCGAGTGTTGCCCAATGTAGCAAAGTAAGTAAAGTTTCTTATTCACAAACGTACTCAAGTAAAAGTAAAAAGTTTCACGTTGTAAACCTACTCTTACAAATCTAAATTTACTCTAGTAAATGTACCTCGCTACTACCCAGCTCTAGTTGTGTATGATGAACACGAAGCGTCCAGTTAAACACTAACCAACCACCATTCAGACCTACACAAAACCATCTTGTAGAACCTCTGTAGGTTCATGCAGGAGCAGCTCTGAGAAAAACTGCATCAGTAAACAGCAAGGGCTGTTTAAAGGGTCATGACCTGAAAAATGCTGAGGAACCAGTGGGAACTTGTTCTGTGCTCTTCTCAGAAGGAACATCTTCTTTTACCTGCAAAAGGCTGTAATGACATGCTCACCTTGAGAGTCTGGAGAAGATTCTGGACCATCTGGACCTGGTGTGGGGATTCTGGTGATATTCTGACCACCTGATCACTGTGAAATCGCAGGAAAGTTCTGTCAAATTCCACAAAACAGCAGTAGTGGTTCACAGAGAGACAGAAGGAAGTTCTGGAGATCATACAACATCTACAAAACCAAGAACAGCAGTGACAGAAGAAGGTGGAGCACCAGCAAATCCTACTTCTTCCTGTGGAGGTTTGGGTGGAGGTCCAGAGAGCAGAGGGTGGGTGACAGGGGACAGAGACAAATAAAATGAAGACAAACCGCATTCCTGATGGAATTCATCCATCACTTTAGCACCTAAATGACCACTGGTGAACATCTTCTCCCCTCCGCATATCAAACTCACAGAGATGCTGATGGGCTTCAACGTTTGTTCAGCTCCTCACGTTTCACCCCGAGGAAAGCAGCTTCTGCTCTGCACCTCAACTTCAACGTGGCCTTTGTCCAGCTGTTGGGGATCCACGGCCACCTCGCCTCAGGAAACCTCAACCAACATCAGCAGCCATGCA
This sequence comes from Denticeps clupeoides, assembly GCF_900700375.1. Classification (NCBI taxonomy): domain Eukaryota; kingdom Metazoa; phylum Chordata; class Actinopteri; order Clupeiformes; family Denticipitidae; genus Denticeps; species Denticeps clupeoides. The sequence goes on from NC_041708.1 coordinate 38,800,428, forward strand.
GCTCCAAAATTCAATTCTACATTATGAATCCACGTCATGTCCTCCAGAGCTTTTATGGAGCCCTGAAAAGACCTGAACTCTCATTTTATCCACCTCTAAATAATCCTACTATTATAATAATGAGAAGAAGAAGCACAAGTAAACATGATGCCATGACAGAAAACCAGAAGCATCCTCTCTCAGCAGAACATCTGGAGATCGTGGATATGATCTGCTCTACACTGCAGGAAGTGTTCTAACACGGTGAAGAAGGAGGAACCTCCTGAGATACCTCCTGAGATCTTACCCCGAGTAGCGGCTGCTGTAGGCGGAGCCCCGGACGGGACGCGAGACGGAGCCCAGGAGCAGCAGAACCAGTCCGGGACCGACACTCATCACGGCTGCCTGGACGGAGTCGCTGGGACGCCGAGGTGACGTCACTTGACCCCGCCCCGCCCCGCCCCCATGCACGCCAGGTAAAAAAACTTTTTTTCTAACGAGTGTGCGTATCTCTAGAATCCTGGTAAAGCGTGTAATATGAAGACGGTAATGTTGCCTCCTGACGCGGGGATATTTTACAAATATTATAGATCAGGAGCAGCACCATCTACTGGCCAGAAGAGGAATTTCACCTTCAACTTTAATACGTTCACAAACACACCCGATCTAACTTGTAGAGAACGGAGTTTACACACAAAGAACCTGACTGAGGTCTGCAGGCCAGATTAACACAGTGTGTGTATGTGAGACAGAGAGAGTGTGTGTGTGTGTGTGTGTGAGAGAGAGAGATTGTGTGTATGTGTGTGTTTGTGTGTGTGAGAGAGAGAGAGAGGATGTGTGGGTGTGTGTGTGTGAGAGAGAGAGAAGATGTGTGGGTGTGTGTGTGTGAGAGAGAGAGAGGAAGTGTGTGTGTGTGTGTGTGTGTGTGTGTTAGAGAGAGAGAGTGTGTGTGTGTGTGTGTATGAGAGAGAGAGAGAGTGTGTGTGTGTTAGAGAGAGAGAGAGAGGGTGTGTGTATGAGAGAGATAGAGAGAGTGTGTGTGTGTGTTAGAGAGAGTGTGTGTGTGTGTGTGTGTGTGTGTGTTAGAGAGAGAGTGTGTGTGCGTGCATGTATGTGTGTTAGATAGAGAGAGTGTGTGTGTGTGTGTGTGTGTGTGTGCACGCCCCCGTTTCCTGCCCCTCTATATACTGTTGTTGTGAGTCTGTAGACCTCAGTCTGGTTCTAGTTGTGGGTTCTGATTCTCCTTCTCGGTTCTTCTCTGGCGGGATGACTGACGAGGCGGAGAAGCAGCTCCGTCTGCGGGTTTGTGTTTTAAACGAGCTGCTGAAGACTGAGCGGGATTACGTCGCCACACTGGACTTCCTGTCGGTGAGAACCACGCTGCTTCATGTCAAGCGAGTACGGAATATTCCGAGAACCCGGTCAGGTCCACTCATCCACGTCAAATTAATGTTTCATTAACAGGGAATGCCGGTGGGGGTTATATCACGTTCACTTTCACCTCTACTACACACACACACACACACACACACACCTAGCGGTGGCTCCAGTGTTTAGGTCTGAGCTCTAATGGGTTTCATATGTAACAGGGTCTCCAGCCTTTTGGAAACGTTCCCCATCTTCCCACCAGAGACAGGACCTTCACAGGAACTGGGGGTCAAGGCTCCATGCTCCGTGTCAGTGGAGAAGTTCTTTCTCACAGCACATATACACTACCAGGCGAAGGTCTGGACGCCCCGACTCTGTGGCGGTTCCGGAGACTCAAAAAACATTGGTCTGGAGACCATTTGAAGAATCCAGTAGAAGAAACATATTTCGTATTTGCAGTATGATGAGGAAGTGAAGTATGTTTGATGAATGAATTAACATGAGCGATTGATCAGAACGTTTTCTGGACATTCGGAAGCCATCCCCGCTGTCCCAATGAAGGTGGTGGAGAGTAGACTGCTTTGAAGAGACACAGATCTTCAACTTCTTCCCTTGTTTGAAGCTTTTTTGCTTATTACATTACCTCATGTGTGTTATTTCCCAGTCCTGCGTCTTCAGATTAGAAGGTGTGTCCAAACGTTTGGCTGGTAGTGTATATGTCCTGCGTAGGTGTAGTTCATCATGTTCCAGGGATCTGTTGGGGAACGTTCGCTCTGTGGTTCGAGTCATCTGAGTGGACACCAAATATTCTGTTCGTGTCCAGCTGCTGCTTCAGTGGAAAATGGACGGTAGATCCATGAGGACGGAAATGTGATGAGGATGTTTCTGAATTTCCATAACGTCACGTTATAAAGTGTTGTGTTTGTTACTGTCACTTGTGAAGCGTAGTTCCTGGAGGAGGAATTCCTGAGAGGTTAGGAAACGCTGGGAACAATGGAGGTCCCAGTTGCCTGATTTTAATCTGGAGGGATCCTTGTTGCTGCCATCGGTGGAGAACAATTTGGCGTCCATTTCTGTGCAGCAGACAGCCTGTCAAATGAGCCGTAAACAGATTCTGGACTCTTCTGGAATTTTTTTTTGTTATCTCACATCTTAAACACGTCTTATGTAACAAACTCATTACGGATCATGATCCTCAATCCTATTTCAGAAAGGTCCACTGGCAAAGAGATTTCTGCTAACTTTTGCTGTGCAATTATTGGTTCTCCAAAAACAACAGTGTGTTGCATTTTGCACTTTTTTTGCATTTTTGTGAGTGATTATGGATGATGGGACATTTTAGCAGCCTTGTGAAAACCCCGGTAAGCATAAACATGAAAAACAGTCTATAGGCTGCAGATTTCCTTTTGAATGGATTTATGGGAAGGATTGGTGTGTTACACACCATTTACATTTACAGTATTTACCAGACGCCCTTATCCAGAGTGACTTACAATCAGTGATGTTTTAGTGACTTAGAGTGATATTGAATTGAAACAGAGGGATGTGTTAGTGAGGAGAAGAGATGTCTGTTTTAGTGACAGAGTGATGTAAGTGAGGGCGAGTGAAGTTTTAGTGAGGAAAAGAGACGTTGAAGTAAGGGAGAGTGAAATTTTATTGATGTAGAGTCATGTAGTGAGGGAGGGTGAGTTTTATTGAGCAGGAAAGTGAGGGAGAGTGATGTTTTAGTGACAGAGTGATGTTGAAGTGAGGGCGAGTGAAGTTTTAGTGAGGGAGAGAGACGTTGAAGTAAGGGAGAGTGAAATTTTATTGATGTAGAGTCATGTAGTGAGGGAGGGTGAGTTTTATTGAGCAGGAAAGTGAGGGAGAGTGATGTTTTAGTGAGGGGGGGAGACGTTGAAGTGAGGTAGAGTGTGGTTTTAGTGAGAGGAACAAACATTGATGTCAGGGAGAGTGATGTTGAAGTGAGGGTGTTTGACAATCACTTCACTTTCACCTTGGCGGATCGGGATTCGAACCGGCAACCTTCTGATTATGGGGCCACTTCCTTAACCGCTAGGCCACCACTGGCCCCTCATGTAGTGAGGGAGGGTGATTTTTTTTCAATTCAGGGGGAAAGTGAGGGACAGTGATGTTTTAGTGATGTAGAGTGATGTTGAAATGGTGGAGACAGGTGTCTTTGTGTGGACAGAGAGCTCATGACTTTGCTCCCCCATCCTCTTTCTGTCCATTAATCTGGCCCCCAGTGTGTTTGGGAAAAACATGAATGGAAGATGCTGATTGGTCCCTTCTGTCTTTCTTCTGCAACTCAACTGCAAATCCCTGGGCTGGACTGGATGGTACATTGGACAACCAGTGATAGTGACCAGAGTTCAGTATGGACTGGTTGTGGAGAGTCTGAGTCGGGTCAGAGTTTTATTGTGTTGATTGTTGTTACATTGATGGTTAATGCAGTTTTCCATCTGCAGCCATGCATTTGTTCCATTCATTATTCCAAATGCCTCCTTCAGTCATGCATGAACATTAAGATCTGATCTTTCTTCTCAGGAGAGGGTCTCGCAGCAGGTGTGAGATATGCAGGTGACAGCAGTTGTGATGTAACAGATCTGCTTGGTTGGTGAAGGTTTGCCACTTAGCAAGTTCTTTTGCTTTTGTTTCACCCTGAGCAGGATTTCCTCTCTTCCTTCCTTCCTTCCTGGCCCTCCTCCTGTATACATTGTGCTTCCTGTGTCTGCAGCCATCTTGGGTGTGAATGTAAGAGTCCTGTCTGATGTGGAAGCTCCTCAACATTCTTCCCACCAACAAGTTAACAAGCACCTCAGACACCAGAGCCATGTAGTAGGGTTCCATTACAATTGGGAATGGCTGTGGATCCTTAATTTCCAAATCTTATCGGCCTTCAGACAAGAGCTAAATCTTCACTCTATTGATCTATCATCTCACAGTTCTGGTTCTGATGAAGAACACGTTTTGGTTCCATGTATTTTTGCCTTACTTGAAGCCTGATCTTTCTGAAGCAGGCAGGGTCCCAGTGGTGAGAATGTCGTGCAGAAAGGGTTAAATGATTCCTGCTGTTCTCTCGCTCTTTCTCTCTCTCTCTCTCTCTCTCTCTCTCTCTCACACACACACACACACACACACACACACACACAAAGATGGCATTGATCCCAGAATGCTGAGAGGCTCCTGGTTGGTTTTTCATTCACATTCAGGCCGTCTCTCAGGACTCCAAAAGAGAAGTTTTTTTTGTTCATGAACTTCATCCAGCTCCCCCTCTGAATTCAAAATGTCAGACTTGCACCACCAAAGAAAGGATTTGACGGCATTCTGAAAGATGTGGCTCTGGAATTCCAATCAGATTAATATCCGTGAGTCTCAGTTGTAAAAGTGACCAAGACAACACAACTCTTAAAAACACACATGCAGCTTCCCTGTTTTGTCCTCAGTTGTTTCTGTTTAAAGGTGAAATAAACAGGTAACCCTGATGCTTAAAGGTCCTCTATTGTAAAATGTGACTGTGTGAGATGATTGAACATTAATATGAGTTCCTCCAGACTGTCTACGGTCCTGCAGTTGCTAGAAATGGAGAAGGGTGTAAAGAGTGCTGTGGACATCCTGGAATTTGTCCCCTCATGACATCATAAGGGGAAAGGTTTCCTCCCGTTTCGCATGCTATGTTTGGCCCTCCCCTACAACATGATCTCCACCGTGAAGCATTGCAGTCGCTCGGCGATTGGATGTAACAAATGAGCACAAATCTATTTTTTTCAGTTCCGTCACGTTAGACTCTGAGGAACCAGCAGGTCTGTTTAATTTTTTCTACAAAATGTTGACTTAACTTCCTGTCTGCGGCAAATAGTGAAAAGTGTTGACGACGTTATTTCTGCGACTTAAGCCAATCAGACACAGCCATGCAGGTACAGTGTTGCCAGACGTAGGATAATTATTGTATATGTACGATAATCTCACTCTCTGTACGATCAATAATTGCCAATTTCACCCCTTTTCATCTGGCTGCGCAGTCGCCCAGCTGGTGAGAGGCCAGATCCAGCCCCCCTCAGAATGGAAATGGCGTGCGTACGATAATTTTTTAAATGCGATCATTTGAAGCTGCTGGTACGATACTCCAACATTTAGGATCTGACAACACTGTGAAGTCACATGACCAGACGTTGGAGTCACCTACTTTTCACTTCACCGCCCAGACGTCAGAACCGAAGAACCCCACTCTCGCGAGAGCACCTGAATTCACCGGCTACGGTGGTGGTGTGTGGATGGAGCTGTTCTGTTTAACCGGCTTCTGGACCTCGTCCTCGTGGGGAAGTCATGACATTGCATTGGTTGTGTGTGTACGTATGTGGCCGAATTGAAGAATAGTGGGCACCTTATCCAGAAATGGTAAACATGTAAAAAACAAGAAACCACTAAGCACTGTAGCTGCTGGTCAGGTGGACACGATATGAGCTGTGAACTGGGTCACCCTGTTCTCTCCATCAGAAATCAATGGCAGAACCTGAATGTGGGTCAGATCTGCTGGACAGAGTGGTGGACCGGTCATCCACAATCAGGTCACTGTTTATCACCCTGACCTTTCAGGCTGCAGATGGCTCCTGTGATGAGCAGTCTGATGAACGTTCAGTCCTGATCTCCAGCGTTTTGTGTCTCTTCTCTTCTCCCAAGGTTTTCCTGCACCGCCTAAACCAGTATGCGGTTATGAAAATTGATAAGAGCATAACAGAGGAGACAGGGAAGGTGAGTCATGTGATGTCCTGCTGAGGTTAGGAGGAGGACGTGTCCACATTTCTCTTCTCCATCTTGACTGCAGGTGCTGTTCTCCAACCTGGAGGAGATTTTGTCTGTGCACCGTGACTTCCTGTCCACCATAGAGGAGGTTCTGCAGCCAGAACCCCATCCCCACCATGACGTGGGACGCTGCTTCCTGCTATTTGTGAGCATTTACACACACACCCATAAAAAACACACTCACACACACACACACACACAAACATACACACACACAAACACACCCATGCACACAACATACACACAACACACACATACAACATCACAGACACACAACACACACAAATACATTCACGCACACAACATACACACACACACAAACACACTCATGCACACAACATACACACAACACACACATACAACGTCACAGACACACAACACACACACAAATACATTCACGCACACAACATACACGCACACACAAACACACTCATGCACACAACATACACACAACACACACATACAACGTCACAGACACACAACACACACACCCACCCACAAAACATATAAACACAACACACGTACAACATCACAGACACACAACACACACACAAACACATTCATGCACACACACAAACACACCCATGCACGCAACATACTCACACACACAACACACACAACCAGCAGCTGTCCGTAATTAAAGTGGGGGGAAGGAGTAAAAGCATTCAGTCTAAGATCTTGTGATTAGATCTAAACTGTGTGTGGTGTGTGTGTGTGTGTGCGTGTCTGTGTATGTGTGTGTGTGTGTGTGTGTGTGTGTGTGGTGTGGTCCTGTTCCTCAGAGGGGGAGGTTCCAGATTTATGATGAATACTGTGGGAATCACGAGAAAGCCCAGAGGTTACTGCTGGAACTGAACAAGAGCCGAATGGTGCGGACATGTCTGCTGGTAAGACACACACGTACACATACACACACGCACACACACACGTACACACACGCACACACACACACACACACACACACACACCCAGATCACTTCCAAATACGCAATTACAAACACAAAACAGCAATCACACAATCATACAATCTTCTTTAGTTGACCTGTAGGAGATCTGGAAGTTGCTTGAGTCTCTGATGGCTCCTGTTGGGATCTTATTGAGAGATCAGAGTGTGTGAGATGAACTGGAGTGTGTGTGTGTGTGTGTGTGTGTGTGTGTGTGTGTGTGTGTGTGTGTGTGTGTGAGATATAGCAGCTCTGGCAGAAGGATTTCATCTCCTCTACTGTGAACCAACATCAGATCATTTTTGTGGTCTGAATTAAAGCGATAATTAAGAAATCGGTTCTCTTTGTCTAGAACTGTATGGTGCTGGGTGGCAGGAAGAACACTGATGTTCCACTGGAGGGGTTCCTCCTTGCCCCTATCCAAAGGATTTGCAAGTACCCACTGTTGCTGCGGGTGAGGAAGCACAATCATTTGGTTCCTTCCATTGTTCCATATTTCCATCCCCGCACCCATCCGTTCCATTCTGACAGAACTCAAAACGCTGAGAACATCCTACTGTCTGTCTGGAAGCAGGAGCTGCTGAAACGCACGACTAAGAGACACGCCGACCACGCCCCGCTGCAGGAGGCACTGCAGGTCATGAAGTCCGTCTGTTCCAGCATCAATGAGGCTAAGCGGCAGATGGAGAAGCTGGAGGTGCTAGACGAGTGGCAGTCGCACATCGAGGGCTGGGAGGTGCGTCATGCGGCCACGCCCCTTTCCCTAGTTCTTATTCTTACCAGGAAAACCGCCTGCAAGTGGGTGGAGCACTGGTTCTCCATCAGAACCTGCTTGACTGAATAAATACTATACCAGGCAGCACCATACAGAAGACAGATACTCCAGATGGAAATGCTCTGTCCCTGAGTCACCATCAGCGCATCACTGAGGGACCTGTGGGACTGTAAGGTCCAACTGGTACTTGTTCCCATTTATCTTCACGCCCAATTCCTATTTCAGGGCTCCAACGTCACAGACACCTGCACCGAGATGCTGATGCACGGCGCCCTGCTGAAGATCTCAGCGGGAAACATCCAGGAACGCATGTTCTTCCTGTTTGACAACCTGCTGGTCTACTGTAAGAAGAAGACCAGGTCTGTGTTCTCATTCACCCCCTGCAGTCATCAGTGGAGCACTGACCAGAAAACCGACCAGTGGAACCTTCTTTTCATTCCAGGTGTTTGAAGAACAACAAGGCGACTGGAGAGGGTCCACGCTTCCTGTTCCGCGGCCGCATCAACACTGAGGTGATGGAGGTGGAGAATGTAGACGATGGCACAGGTACTGGTTCTAGATCAGAGATCTCACACACACACTGTAGTCATTGTAGATGCTGAAGGATGGATGTGATTCTGAAGGTGGAGTAAAAACAGTGTGACTTACGTTCCAGTTCTTAGCCTTTTTGTAATGTGTGGATCAGTGTTCTCATTCATCTGGATGCTCTGGATTGATGGTGTTGGTGTTGGAGACGCTATCCATTCCACATATCACGTCTCCATCCATCCCGACAGAAAGAGAACGACTTTCACATGATTTCAGCAGAAATCCTCTTCTGTAGTAGCTTGTAGAAGGTCTCCTGTGTCATGTTCTGTTGTCTGTAGGATCCATTCCTACAGATTATTGATTATTATTGATTATTGATTACTATGAGTTATTAATTAAACTGGTTGTGGGGAGGCGGTGGTAAACCTGTAATACTGGATTCTCCAGTAAAGGACCAGTTATGTTTCATGATGAAAATGCCAAAACTGTCGACCATAATGAACAAAATGTAAGTAGATCGCTGTGAAGACATTGATCATAGTCTGGAGCAATGCTCTCACTTCTTCTTCTGTCGCCAGCCGACTACCACAGCAGTGGAAACATTGTCTACAGCGGGTGGAAGATCCACAACACGGCAAAGAACAAGTGGTTCGTCCTCATGGCCAAGACGGCGGAGGAGAAGCAGGTGTGGCTGGAGGCCATTCTGAAGGAGCGCCAGTGGCGGAAGAGTGAGTGTGTGGAGGATTTCACAAAACTTGCTGTCATTACAGATGTTGTCTTGGATGGCTATGGTGCAGCTGTACAGAGAACATATGGATGTAACCGGTGCTCTCTCCATGGTTCCCTGCAGCATTGCGGCTGGGAATGGAGCAGGACACATGGGTGATGGTGTCAGAGAAAGGTGAGAAGCTCCACAGCCTGATGAGGAAGCAGGGGCACCTCATCAAGGACAGGAAGCGCAAACTCACCACTTTCCCCAAGTGCTTCCTGGGAAGGTATGTTCCCCACCCCAAAAAAAGTCATTAATAATTTCAGCCTTTCGCATTTGAACCTTGTATACACCACCATTCCGTGATCAGCAGCCTTCACTGCACTGGTGCCTCATATGCTGTCAGGAAAGAAGAAGGGTGAAGGAACCATCTGGGTTAAAAGCTTGAAGGATTTCCTCATCAATCTTATTTAAGGATCATTAGTTGAAGGTGTAAAGGGAGCAGCAGGGTAATGAGGCTGACTTATGAACTGACGGCCATTCTTCTCCATATCTTCACCCTAGACACAGAAGGAACCTCAGTACAGTTTTGCCTGGAACATTTTAGATAGCAGCCAACGTTCTTGGTGCTGTTCATTGACTGGACAGTTCTTCTGTTCCTGGTTTCTGGTTGGAGATGGGCAGAGTCGAGGGTGGAGTGGTGGGTTAGAGTTTGCCACAGAGGTGGGCGTGTCCACCCAGGACTGGAGAACTGTCCTGTGATTCTGGGTTCTCAACAGGGAAGAAGTTGATAGAACAGCGTGTTAGAAGGCAGGTTCTGTTTCTGCCTCCACAGTGAGTTTGCATCCTGGCTTGTGGAGATCGGAGAGACGGAGAACCTGGAGGAGGGGGTCCACTTGGGACAGGCGCTGCTGGAGAATGGCATCATCCACCATGGTCAGCATCCTTCATCCTTCACTTTCACACAAGAACCTGCAGGACCTGCTGTTAGTGAGCAGAAACAGATACATGACTAGATAGGGTTGTAGTAGATGTAGATGTGTAGTATTTGTGGAAATGGGTACAAAGGGATGGTGATCACCTTCAAAAGGTCATCAACATTGTATTTCCTGTGTGGTTCTACTGTAACAGGAAGTATCTGAAATGTGGAAGCCATTTCTGAGCACACAGGAATATCCATGAAGGCCTAGTTATTATGTTGGACCAAGTTGAGGTGTAGGTCTTGTCTGTGCAGCTAATGGTTCTTCTTCACCTGAAGTTACAGACAAGCACCAGTTTAAACCAGAGCCTGTTCTGTACCGGTTCCGATACGATGACGGAACGTTCCACCCACGCAGCGACATGCAAGATGTCATCTCCAAGGTACCAGGTCGGCCGCTGTGTTGTCCGATGAAGGTGCTGTGGTGTCTGATGATGTTCTGTCTGCTGCAGGGTGTCAGGCTGTTCTGCAGGCTGCACAGTTTATTCACGCCTGTGATCAGGTGAGAACGCGTAGACTGCATGTCCTGACGTGTCCCGTGCTCTGTGTATTATTCTACTGTGTAGTAAGTGTAGTATTGTATGTGTATGTGTAGGGGTAGAGCAGCAGAGTCCATTAATTAACGGGACAAAGAACTAGTGTTGTTTCGTCTCGTCTGATGAAATGCTGCTCGTGTGATGATAACTATCAGAAATGTATCATATAATATAACCAAGACTAGATATGGTTTACAAGATAAAAGTTAGAATAAAATGTCTATTTATTTTCTTTTATGAAATGAGACGATTTAATAATAATTATATTATTATGAAGTATTTCTGTTTCCTGTTTCTCCCATCCAGTCGGACAGATGATGTCACATTACAGCATTAATTAGACAAATTAGATGTATGAGCAGATGGATGGAGAAACCCGGGGAGAAATGTGGCCACTGGATGTCGAGTATTCTCGAGTCTACAATAATATAATAAATAACCTTGTTTTAAGTATGAAATAAGTTTGACAAAAATAAAATGTTGCTTTTGTCTGTTTTACTCATTACTTGTACAATATTGACTGGGTTAAATAGAATTACATTACTTATTTCATAGACTAAAATTAGACTACAATATTCATGGATAATTCTTAATTAAATAAGACTAAAATGCTCAGACTTACAGTCGACTGAAACTTTACTAGACTAAAATGAGTCTGGACGTGACTACGACTAATAAAGACTAAAATGACAGCTGGGCGCATAGGTTCACACTAAAACTAATATTAAAAAAGAAAGAAAGTGATTGTCATTGTGAAACACTGCAGCACAGCACACGGTGCACACGGTGAAATGTGTCCTCTGTATTTAACCATCACCCTGAGTGAGCAGTGGGCAGCCATGACAGGCGCCCGGGGAGCAGTGTATGGGGACGGTGCTTTGCTCAGTGGCACCTTGGCGGATCGGGATTCGAACCACCAACTGTCTGATTATGGGGCCACTTCCTTAACCGCTAGGACACCACTGCCAGTAGTTATTTTCTCTCCTCCTCTGTCTGTCCTCGCTGTTTCCACCACGATCAATGAGAACCTCTCACCACACCAGGTCCCAGTCGTCTACCAATTTGGCCTCAGCTCCAGCAGCACGTCTGGCCCTGACAGTGTGTGTGTGTGTATGTGTGTGTGTGTGTGTTTGATCTTCAGGGACTCTTGGTTGACTCTTGTTCTTTTATTCCTCCAATCAGAGATAAAGATTACCACCTGAGAACCTACAAGTCGGTGGTCATGGCCAACAAGCTGATTGACTGGCTGGTGGCACAGGTGAGATGTTCTTCTGAAATCAGGAACATGGTCCCCAAAGGCATGGGGGGGTAGAGGACATAGAGAAAAAAATAAATTCAAAAGGACGGGGAGAACGATCACTTTTATGCTCCTGATGATGACCAGATTATATAGAGTGTGCTCCATGTTCACCAGCCTGGGTTCCTAGAGCTCTACTGTTCCACAGTTTTTATATGAAAATAAATTCCTCTCATATCTGCATCCATTATGAGTCTGTAGAACCTTCTCCTCTGCAGGGTGACTGCCAGACGAGGGAGGAGGCACTGATCCTGGGGGTGGAGCTTTGTGACAACGGATTCATGCACCATGGTACGATGGTACAAGGTCCTAAAATTTTCCAGTCCTGTCGGTGTGTTGTCATGGTAACGTGTATTATATGAATTGCAGGTAACACATTTAGAGGCAAAGCATCTGAGGGTTTGGCTGAGATGTTAAGAAAGTGGGGGTGGAGCTTCTTCTTGGTCTAGTTCATGCAGTTTCTGCCTTCACAGTTCTTGAGAAGAGCGAGTTCAGAGATGAGCCACTTTTGTTCCGCTTCTTCGCTGATGAAGAGATGGAGGGTTCCAACAACAAACACAAGCCCATGAAGCATGACCTGAAGATTGCAGACAACATCATCGCCAAATCCCTGCTGGTGGGAGATCTGACAAAATCTACTCTGTCGTTTGAACCACGTTCTTCAGGTTAAATCCACAGCTCTGTTCCTCACCCAGATCAGGCCGAGTGACCGTGGTTATGGCTTCACGCTGGAGGACCGGAACCGTCTTCCAATTGTTCGGTCTGTGGAGAAAGGTTCTAATGCAGAGGTAAACCTCACTGCCAATCATATAGAACAAACGCAGCTCAGAACGTTTTCTAAATATGGACCTCTGGGATGATACTGTATATACTGTATAAGGACATCAGGACGGGAGACTGAAATCACTGTCACGGCAGAATGCATACACACGACGTCACGACAGAGGGAATTAATTACACGAAACACGCAACAGGCGAAACATCACCAACGACGCCCCCCCATGGTGAACAGACACAAACTTGTCAAAACAATCAGGAATCGTAGTAACACAGGACCAACAGCAAACATATCAGTTAAAATGTCTTCACGATGAAGAGAGAGAACAGCTCGTTTATGCAGAGTTTACATGCTCTTCCCATGTGGGTTTCCTCCGGGCTCTCCGGTTTCCTCTCGCCATCTAAAGGCATGTGGAAACTATGTGGGTTGGCAACTGTAAATTGACCTTAGGTGAGTGTCCCCGCCCTGCACCCAGTGTCCCAGGATGGACTCCGGCAGCCACGAGCTCAAGAAACAGGACTATTGAGAGATTGAGGACTTTCATTTGGCCTGTCACACCAGGAAATTATTCTTCTGGCCATTGAAGGTTGATGTGAAGTGTGAAACCAGGAGGAAATAAAAGCTCTGTACAGACCTCCTGAACTGTGGATTTCAGATGTCTGTGACTGGACTGTGGTTCTGCACAGTAAATGAGAACAGAAAAGAAGAAGGCCCTCTATCTTTCTGTGTGCTATTTGGATAGAGGACCTCCAGCCTCTCTGGTGGGTCTCCATCTCCATTCAACTCTGTTTTGCAGATGGCAGGCCTGGAGGTCGGGAGGAAGATATATGCCATCAATGGAGACCTTGTCTTCATGAGGCCATTTCCTGAGGTGGAGACCTTCCTGAAAGCTTGTTTCAGCAGCAAGGGTCCCATCAGGGTCCTCGTCAGCACCAAACCCAGAGAGTGAGTCTCTCTCTGTCTCACTCTCTCTCTCTTTCACACACACGCGCACACACACGCTGTGTGTGTTTCTTCACTCTGCAGGACGGTGAACATTCCAGACTCAGTGGATGGACTTGGCTTTCAGATCCGTGGCTTTGGGCCATCTGTGGTTCATGCAGTCGGCCAAGGTGAGACCATTCAGAAAACTGGGATCACGCACGCACACACACACACACACACACACACACACACACACGCGCCTGTAAAAATGCTGGCTGTTTCTCAGGAACGGTTGCTGCCGTTGCTGGGCTCCACCCAGGCCAGTGCATCATCAAGGTGAACGGCATCAACGTGAGTAAGGAGAGTCACGCCAGCGTCATCGCTCACGTCACCGCCTGCAGGAGGTTCCGGCGCCCAACGCAGGTGTGTTTGTGTGAGGGAACGGGTGTGGTCGAGATCCGTCTGGTCCCTCTGGTTCTAATGATCTGATGCTGTAGGAGCCATTAGTTTTAGGTACAATTGTCTGATGTTCGTGACCTCATAACTTAACTGCAGAACCTCAGAGTGTGAGAAGTACTCCTGGTTTTTGGATGTTTTCAGCACGACTCTACAAAGTGGATTTACAGCAGCTGTGAAAGTGCAGAGGAGGAGCAGCAGAGGGTCCATCAGAAAGCAGCCGCCGGCAGGGACAACGACCAGGTGCCTGAGTATAAAGTGGAAGGTGCGTGAACGCGCACACACGGACGTTTGCTCTCTGTCCTCCTCGGACTGGGGGCTTCTGGGATTTATGACGCTGATGTTCATTATGAGGTCAGCAGGCTGGACACCTTCTCTTCACTGCAGAGGTCATGGGCCGGTTCAGCACCATCGCTCTGATTGATGGAAAGGAGGAGCAGGTGAGCCTGACCGTGGACAACGTGCATCTGGAGTACGGCGTGGCGTACGAGTATGACAGCACGGCTGGGATCAAGTGTCGTGTCATGGAGAAGATGCTGGAGCCCCAGGGATTCTTCTGCCTCACAGCCAAGGTGAGCAGAGTCATGTACTGCGACCTGAACACACACAGATTATGAGTCTATGCTGATGAGAGAAGGTAGTAGCCTGGTGGGTACCACACTCGCCTATGAACCAGAAGACCCAGGTTCAAATCCCACTTACTACCATCGTGTTCCTGAGCAGGACACTTATCCAGATGCCCTTATCCAGAGTGACAGGGACAGTCCCCCTAGAGAGCCTCAGGGTGTCAGGGACACGATGGCAGTAAGTGGTGTTTGAACCGGGGACTGTAGTCGTCTATTATATAATAGGCCCCATGCTAATAAAAACAGGAAGTTCAGACTCCTCCCAGCATTCCGGGTTGATCCCCGACAGCCGCACCCTGAGCAGGGCTAGGCAGCGTGTATTTTTACGAACACCGATTTTCGGCTCCAGATTCTGGAGACCCTCGCCCGGAGTGATGAGGTGCTGGTCCAGATGTGCAGTCGGCTGACGGCGTCCACGGAGCTGCTCCCCCACGACCTTCTGAGCAGGTTCAACACCGTGTGCAGAGAGCGGCTGGAGAACGTCCACCACCGCATCACCAGCTACAAGAAGGTGAGTAATCTCCGCGGGGGACGCCATGACATCAGAGAAGAAGACCTCTGAACTTCCAGTCCTGTTCTGGAATGAGGGAATGCTGTTCCAGGCCACCGTGCACTGGAGTCACTGGGATCTGGACGGAATTTTTATCAGTATATACCATGCAGTCTTCTCGTTATTCCTCAGTATTCCGGCTGCCTGACTGTCAACGTTTGAGGAAAGTATCTCGGTTTACATTTCCTCTATATGAATTTTGACATCTTAATGTCATCCAGACTTCTGCCACTGGCGGAACAGCGTGGAACCCATGAATGACTGCATAATGCTATCAGCTTGGACATTCACCACCACATTCATATCAATATTCCAAACATTTAATATTGAAATAATCAATAATGATGATGAAGACATGACAGTACAGCTGCAGGTTCCTTCATGTTTGCTTTCCCGTCCACAGTTCTCCCGAGTGCTGAAGAACAGGGCGTGGCCCACCTTTAAACAGGCCAAGACCAAGGTGTCCCCACTGCACAGCAGTGACTTCTGCCCCACCAACTGCCACATCAACGTGATGGAGGTGTCCTACCCCAGAACCAGCACGTCCCTGGGGAGCGCGTTCGGAGTGCAGCTGGACACTCAGGACAAGGCGGGTCAGAATGCTGAGCAGGGTGAGTTCTGGCACCTCCACTTCTGCAGTAATGTTCTGGTAAGCCTGATGGTTATGCATTGTGTGTGTGGTTTAGGGAAGTTAACTCCCATGGTTTACGCCCTACACACCATCACCAGCATGGCGGCGCCGTCGGGTCACAGCCTGGGCCGGACGGAGGGACATGGCCTGCGCTTTCTTCTGCCTGAGGATGACCTGCTCACGATTGATGCCTATCAGAAACTTCTGCCCAAACTCAGCTTGGTGGTGAAAGAGATGGAGGGTCACACGGCACGGATCCATGAGTGAGTCTGATCCGGTCCGATCTGGTCTGAGATTTGAAATCAGGGGGTTGTAGTCTGGGTCCAGTCTGGACTGGGGTGGAGAACGTCAGATGCTCGTCTTCTCAGGTCAAAGTCATGACTTTATTGTCATCTCACCATATACAAGTAGACAGAGAGATGAGATTGCGAAGCTTCGGGGATTCACAGCGTGCAAAAAGACAAATAACACAAAACATGACAAAGGACATGGTGTTCCGACCCATAAAATAGTCCCGGTCGAGACAAACTAGACAAACCAGGCAGACAAGTCGCAGTAATAAGATAATATATCAGTGTGTGGTTGTATTTAGTATAAAGTGTATATGGTATATGATATACTATGATAATAATGGTAGTAGTAGTTATATGACAGTATATCAGTGTGGTTGTATTTAGTATAAAGTGTATATGGTATATGATATACTATGATAATAATGGCAGTAGTAGTTATATGACAGTATATCAGTGTGTGGATGTATTTAGTATAAAGTGTATGTGGTATATGATATACTATGATAATAATGGCAGTAGTAGTTATATGACAGTATATTAGTGTGGATGTATTTAGTATAAAGTGTATATGGTATATGATATACTATGATAATAATGGTAGTAGTAGTTATATGACAGTATATCAGTGTGGATGTATTTAGTATAATGTGTATATGGTATATGATATACTATGATAATAATGGCAGTAGTAGTGATATGACAGTATATCAGTGTGTGGATGTATTTAGTATAAAGTGTATATGGTATATGATATACTATGATAATAATGGTAGTAGTAGTTATATGACAGTATATCAGTGTGGGGATGTATTTAGTATAAAGTGTACATGGTATATGATATACTATGGTAATAATGGCAGTAGTAGTGATATGACAGTATATCAGTGTGGATGTATTTAGTATAAAGTGTATATGGTATATGATATACTATGGTAATAATGGTAGTAGTAGTGATATGACAGTATATCAGTGTGTGGTTGTATTTAGTATAAAGTGTATATGGTATATGATATACTATGGTAATAATGGTAGTAGTAGTTATATGACAGTATATCAGTGTGGATGTATTTAGTATAAAGTGTATATGGTATATGATATACTATGATAATAATGGTAGTAGTAGTTATATGACAGTATATCAGTGTGGTTGTATTTAGTATAAAGTGTATATGGTATATGATATACTATGATAATAATGGCAGTAGTAGTTATATGACAGTATATCAGTGTGTGGATGTATTTAGTATAAAGTGTATGTGGTATATGATATACTATGATAATAATGGCAGTAGTAGTTATATGACAGTATATTAGTGTGGATGTATTTAGTATAAAGTGTATATGGTATATGATATACTATGATAATAATGGTAGTAGTAGTTATATGACAGTATATCAGTGTGGATGTATTTAGTATAATGTGTATATGGTATATGATATACTATGATAATAATGGTAGTAGTAGTGATATGACAGTATATCAGTGTGGGGATGTATTTAGTATAAAGTGTATATGGTATATGATATACTATGATAATAATGGCAGTAGTAGTGATATGACAGTATATCAGTGTGTGGATGTATTTAGTATAAAGTGTATATGGTATATGATATACTATGATAATAATGGCAGTAGTAGTGATATGACATTATATGTACCTTCGTCAAGGGGACCTCAGTGGCACTGAGAACTGGGACTCTAACCGAGAACCTTCTGATTACTTCCTAACCTGCTAGGCCACCACTGCCCCACAACCACTGTGTTTGTGTGTGTGTGTGTGTGTGTGTGTGTGTGTTCGCAACGGGCAGTGGAAGGAGTGTCTCCATGGAGGGACTGTCCCTGTAACTACTGATGATAAGGGTGTCTGGTAAATTCCAGTGATGTAATTTGTCACCATCATCACAATTATCACAAATTATCACCATTATTTCTCAGTGTATTCATGGCTGTGGATCTTTTCAGCTCATTTGGAATATTTCTGCATGTTATCTCTGATACTTGAAGAAGTCCCGATCCTGTGAGTGGATAATGACCTTCCTGCTGGCCGTGGTTAGTGTCCAGTTCTGCTCATCCACGCCTTCGTCAGACAGGGAACCCATTAGTGTTCCTCTTAAAGGACTGTTCCCTCTCACTAGGTGGAGCGTCCATGCTCAGCAGGATGGGTCTCTGCAGGGTTGTTCTGGAGGATAAATCGATTTCAGTTGTTTAGAAAGTGCTGTTAATTCTGCAGCAGCTCGGAGTCTGTCTAGATCTTCCAGGTGAAAGGTCACAGCAGAGGCTGAGGGCGTATCTTCATGTTGTGGAGAGGGTGTTCCATCAACTAGCAGCTGTCGTTTGGCATCTCCATTCTGTGGACGCTGTGGACGCTGCTGTCTCACCATGTTTTCATCTCTCAGCCTCCTGTCATCCATAACGGACCCGTCAGCTTCTGAGCTGAAGCCGCCGGACTGCCTGATCTCTGAGCAAGGAGAGTCCAGCTTCCGCGTGGTCCGAGACGAGCAGGAGGACTCCGGCCACGACACCGTCAGCAACAGAGACTCCTACAGGTTGAGCTGCACATTCATCTCCATCCCCACCCTGTCCCTGATGACATGACGGGGGCCGTAACGCTCTGGCTCTATCTGCCCACCGCAGCGACTGCACCAGCAACAGGAACTCCATCGCCTCCTTCGCCAGCATGTGCAGCAGCCACAGCAGCTCCTACGTCCACAGCGATGAGATGGACTCAGGTGGTGACCACATCGTTACGTCCATGAATGGACGCAGGGTCTGTCTGCTGAACGTGCTCTCTGGTCATCTGCAGGTGATGAGATGACCGCCACCATGTGGATCTCTCACAACAAGCAGAAGAAACTTCACGGTTTCCTGGAGCACCTGTTCAGCCAGGTGTGTGAGATGGTAAAAGCTGCTGAGTGTGGAGCTTTCTGATGGCGTTTCAGGATTTGTTCTTCAGTCTGAATGCTGGACAGTACTGGTTCTCTTTCTTCACCTTCCAGGTGGAGTCCATCAGCACTCTGCTGAAGGGTTCTGTCACTGCAAGGGTCTTTGAACAGACGAAGAACTTCACTCCGGGCCGTGGACTGCAAGGTAAAGATCTAATGCTCGTCTGTGTTCTAGATCTGAGTTCCGCGGGAGTCAGCTGTCATTTTGACAGATTTCCTGACAGGAGCCGCCTTGTTCTGTCTTCAGTTTAACGCATGTAGATCAGATCCTTTACAATTCCCCTCGTGTTCTCCTGAGCCTGGCCATGTTGGATCTGAGCGTTCAGAACTTCCTGTTTACTGACCCCCAGTGTTGAAGGAGAGTCTCAGTTCCTGTCTATTAAAGCGGAGAGATGGAGGAACATCAGAGGTTCCGTCCTGCCATCCCTCCATATCTGTGTAGTGATTGTCATTGTAAAACACTGCTGCACAGCACATGGGGACACATTGTCCACAGTGAAATGTGCCTCTCTGTGTCTCCATATTTGAGCCTCTCTGATTGGTGGATAAAGTCTCTGTGTTTGCTGGACAGATTTCCTCCAGGAACTGGAACCCAAAGTCGGCTGCATCAAGAGGCTGCATCTCCACGTCAGGCAGGATCCATGGAACCTGCCCAGCAGCGTGCAGGACCTGGTGCTCGCCATGACCAAGTGTGTCGAAGGTCAGGCACGAGGATGAGGCCACGCCCACCTCAGCACGCCGCCCTCGTCCCAGGTTCTGTATTCACCAGGCAGTGTGTGTGTTTCATGTCTTTTTCAGAAGTGAAGTCTCGTCTACTGCTGGTCCTGCTGCAGTACGCAGGTTAGAGATACTCCATCTGCACACACACACACACACACACACACACACAAACACACACGTTGAACAGCAGGTGTGTACTGTGACTGTGGCGAATAACAAGTCTGAGGACTGCGTGTCTGCGTGTCTGTCTCAGACTCGGAGGTCCAGCTGCGGCGGGACGTGGTCTTCTCTCAGACTCTGGTGGGCGTGGCCTGCTGTTTCTCAGAGCAGCTGCAGGCGGCGCTGAATCAGGCGCTGAGCACCGACGCCGAGACCCAGGAGGCCAGTCGGTGCTGGCTGGAGCAGATCTCAACTGCCGGCCTCCTGCTGAACTTCCAGTCACTTCTGTCCCCCAACCTGGTGAGCGAGAGCCAATCAGAGCAGAGCAGCCACAGCCACGCCCCTAGATAATAAAGCACAGGTTCTGTTTCGATTTTGGGTGGCCTCTCTGATTTGATGTGATGGTTCTGACACCTCAGACAGATGAACAGGCCATGCTGGAGGACACACAGGTGGCTCTGATGGACATGGAGAAAGTCACCTTCTGCTTCCGTCAGTTTGAAGGAGACTTGCCAGTGGCCAGTGAGTTTTAAAGAACTAGAATGTTGATCCCATGCTGGTCTGGTTCTGGTGAGAACCATCTCTTGTCTCTCTGCTCCCCGCAGACACACCCATCTCATACCAGGTGGATGGAACCCGGCAGGCAGTCCGGGTCACCTTCTGTCTGGAGGGATTTTACTTTAAACTGCTGCCTTACAGGTTTAGGAATGGTGGCAGTGTCAAGATCTACCCAATATTGTTCACACAGGGTATGTACACACACACACACACACACACACACACACACAGACATCCATGATGTAACTGATGCCCTTGTCCTCTGCAGCTCTTGAGAGCATGGAGGGATATTACTATCGAGACAGTGTCTCTGTCGAAGAGTTCCAAGCGCAGATCAACTCTGAGTCTCTTGAGAAGGTCAAGCAGTACAACAGGAGTGTACGGTACGTCCATCTCTGACAACCTCCTAATTCTATCACCATCACAAAACAGAACTTCCTAATTCTATCACCTTCACAGCTCAGAACCTTCTAATTCTATCACCTTCACAGCTCAGAACCTTCTAATTCTATCACCTTCACAGCTCAGAACCTTCTAATTATATCACCATCACAACACAGAACTTGCTAATTCCATCACCATCACAGCTCAGAACCTCCTAATTCTATCACCATCACAACACAGAACCTCCGAATTCCATCACCATCACAGCTCAGAACCTCCTAATTCCATCACAGCTCAGAACCTCCTAATTCCTTCACCATCACACCTCAAAACCTCCTAATTCCATCACCATCACAGCTCAGAACCTCACAATTCCATCACCTTTACATCTCAGAACCTCACAATTCTATCACCATCACAGCTCTGAACCTCCTAGTTCCATCACCCTCACAGTTTAGAACCTCCTAATTCCATCACTATCACAGCTCAGAACCTCCTAATTACATCACCCTCACAGTTTAGAACCTCAAAATTCCATCAACATCTCAGAACCTCACATTTCCATGACCTTTACATCTCAGAACCTCAAGTTTCTCTCACCTTTACATCTTGAACCTCACAATTCCACCATCTTCACATATCAGAACCTTCACCCCCAGCTCACGATTATGTCACCTTTACATCTCAGAACCTCACGTTTCTATCATCTTCACAGCTGAGAACCTCAGGAATCCATGTGAAGCTATGGAGGTGATTCTGTCACCTTCAAACCTCAAAGCCTCACGATTCTATCACCATCACAACTTAGAACCTTCCAAACTTATCACCACAACTCTAATCCTGATTAACTTCTGCAGTCCTGCATGAACCTGCTATGAATTTGAATATGAGAATTTAATTGCCTCTGTGTGTGGAGAGAAAGGTTCAGAGGAACCGTCTAAATATCATTGGTGTTTAAATGAAAAGTGCAGGACCTCTTCAGGGTTTAGTGTATTTGGCATGCAGTTCTGCATTCTTCCCCCTCCAAACATGACTCCTATTTTTGTCTCATCTGACCACATGACATTTTCCCAGTCCTCCTCTGGATAATCCAGATGTCTCTGGCAAACTGGTCTTTAGACGGATCTGGACATGTGCTGGCTCAAGCAGGGGGACCTTTCGAGTGCTGCAGGACGACGTAGTGTTGCTAAAATATTAACCTTTGTTACTGTGGTCCCAGCTCTCTTTAGGTTATTAAATGATCCCATGATGAGAGATCTTGCAAGGTCGAGGGAGATTGCTCCAACATTTGTTCTTTACTTTACTTTATTTGGCAGACGCTTTTATCCAAAGCGACTTACAATGGGAAGACACCAGCAATTCTCGTTCGATTTCTATAGAATATCAAGTATACAAACTAAGAGCCCTGATAAGGCTTAGACTTGTCATTGAAGAACATGCTCGGAGAGTGTTGGGTGCTAGACTAAGAAAAATTATAATGTATTTATACATTTTGTATTTGTTTGTTAAATGTGTATGCATGTGTATGTGTTAAATTTGTCTGTAATATTTTTGGAATAAGAGGGTTTTCACCTTCTTCTTAAAAGTGGTGATAGTCTCGGCTAGTCGTGTGGAGGAGGGTAGGTTGTTCCACCAGCCAGGGACAACAACGGAGAACAGACATGATTGGAATCGGAGACCCCAAGCTGCTTGCCTGTTATGGATTGGCTCGTCCAAGTCTTGTGCAGGTGTCCAATCTTGTCCCTGGTGTCCTTAGACATCTCTGTGGTCTGGGCCATGGTGGAGGTTGGACTCTGACTGTTTGAAGGTCTGAACTGCCGTCTGTTATACAGATAACGAGTTAAAACAGGCGCCATTTATACAGGTACCAAACTTCTTAAGAACTTCTTAAAGAAGTAACAGGTCTGTGAAGGACAGAATTCTGTTCTTAGGTGCTAAATAAAAATTTTCTTCACCATATACAAATAAATTCTTTATAAACCATATTTTTTTACATTCTGACAGTGTATCTGTGATAAAAATGACAGACCTCGCTCATCTTTTTAAGTGGGACAACTTATCGATGTATTTGTGTATTTGTGTATTTGGCAGCACAATCGATGGCTGCCAAATACTTTATTAGCCCACTGTTTAACATGCTGCAAGGGATTGTGGGTCATGCAGGTTTAGTCTGTGTATTGAGGATCTGTATAACGAGGGGAAGTGCTCTCTGTGAGCCAGATCTGAAATGACGAATTAAATCTCCTCCACTGGACTGGACCAGAGTGGAGCAGCGGTGACGACGCTGGGACTTTAGTGGCTCCAGTCCAAAGTCACCATTAGAGCTTCTTGTAAAAATTGATGAGGGGAAAACCCATTAGTCATGATTATTCACACACACACACATACACACACACACACACATACTCACACGAGCATGGTCCCCTCTGCCTTTTAAACCTGATTAAGTGGGCTGAGGTCCAGCAGAAAGCCCTCGTCCCTGCATCCTCATCCTCTCTTCAGGGGGCATGTGGAGTTCAGGAAGCTGAACAGAGAGAAAATTCCAAATGCTTCCTGTCATCCACATGGCCAAAAAAGACAAGGAATTCCTTTAAAGTGTGTGTGTGTTGTTCATATTAGGGATCTTATGGGGACCTCATCTATAATGAAGCAGGTTTGGGGGTTCAGGTTCTCCTGCTTGTTTCACTACAACAACAACAACATTTATTTCTTATAAAGCCCATAATCACATACAATATGTCTCAATGGACTTTGACAGGCCCTACAGTTGACACCCCCACACTTGACCCTTCTGCAGACAAAACTCCACACAAAATAACTCTGGGAGAGAGAAAAAAGAAGAAATGTTGCAAGTGGTATCAGTGCAGGGTTGGTGATGTTTGTCCAAGAAAAGGCCCTACAGTTGTAGAAGTGGAGAAGTCCAAATTGTAGTATAGAGCATCTGTCCATGTTTGGAGGTCCTGGACAGTGCAGAGTAGGCTTTAGTCCAGTGTCATGGTCTAGATTACGTGTCCATTATGGTGTTACTGGTCCATTTGAAGATCCCTGAAGCTGTAGTTGTAACGGTGGTGGTGGCTGTGGTGACCCTCTGGTTTGATTCATGCTATGTCCTCGTTTAGCAGTTGTCAGGAACCAGGATTTATCTGCTGGTCTCTTCGCTGGGGTCTGCCAGTAGTCTGGGTGCTTGATTCCGTGTCTTGGAGAGAACAAACAGACCCTAGGTGGCATCGTACGGCCGATACTGAAATATGTATTTAACACTGTCTGTGTCTAACAGGGGGACTGTGTGATAAAGTGGACTTAGTAATTGACACTGTGTCTGGGACTTTAACAGAAGACCAGAGAAAACAGATGTGTTTTCAGTTTAGATTTAAACACTGAGACTGAGTCTGAGTCCCGGACACTGACCGGTAAACCTCTACACAGGACCTTTTATCTGGACAAGTCCAACCTGACCGCAAACTCCACCCCCAAAGCTGCCGTCATGGACAAGGTGAGTAACAACTCATTTGAATGTGTACGGTGTGTGTAAATACACTGATTGGTTGTTGTTGGTGGGCAGCTGACGCGGCCGCTAAACGCGCTGGACGAACTGTATGGTCTGATGGAGAACTTCATCGCCACCCGGCGCACGGCAGCGTGCCACTTCACCGCGTGTGGGGCGTCGGGGGTGGGGCTTCTCTCCATCGCCTCGGAGCTCTGCACCCGCCTCGGGGCGTGTACCATCTTCATGTGCAACAGCGGCGTACACCGGTCAGTCACACACACACACACTTCCTCGGAATGAAACCCATTATACTCAAAATGACTTATTAATGGTGCAGACTATTAATACAGCAGCACGTTTTAACCAGTCACTGCGCTGCTCATTAAATCCTGTCTGAGGGAATATATTTCACACACACACACACACACGTCATGTGTTCTGGAGATGACAGAGAGGAGTGTGTGTGGTGCAGAGTCAGCAGGTCCCTTCGTTAACCTGCAGCTGTGTGCCGTTACAAGTCAGTGGGAAGTGACAGTGTATGTGTGTGTGTGTGTGTGTGTGTGTGTGTGTGTGTGTGTGTGTATTTGTGTGTGTGTGTGTGTGTGTGTGTGCGTTCTGGGTTATTTGTGGGCTTGTTTACTCCTCCTCGGTGGAAACACGTCCTTGAAGCTTCTGCCTCATCCTTCCACATCTCCACTTCCTCGCTGATCTTCCATTATCAGAAAAGCAGGATTTTATTAATCATGCTGCACTATGATGGGTTCCGTGACCTCTGACCTTTTTGTTGTATTGGTTCCGCTGCTGCATGGTCCTCCTCCGTCTGACCGACATGGTGCAGTGGGCGGAGCCACGCGTTGAATTAGCTGGCTGAAGAAGACGGTTAAAATTTAATGAGGCTGCTGGAGTTGGCGGCTGGCATGATGGAGACGGATGGAGATCTCAGCTGACAGCCACCTCCACCCTCCACCACTGATCTCCAAGGAAGAAGCTACTTCGGGCCTGGAGCCCCTGTGGACACTGGCGCCGTGTAAAACAGAATTCTGGGGTTTTATTATTTCATGAAAAATACACAGATGAAAAACTGGTGCTGGTCAGAAGTATGAAAGAGCACCTCAGAAGTAAAGCTGGGCGGAGATGATGCCAATTGTGGAACAATTTCACAATATTGTTGGATTCATGAACAGAACAGGACAATGGTTGCAAATCAGTATTGGACACCTGTGATCTTCACCAGGTTCTTCTGATATGGCCTCCACAGATTATGTTAAGAAGACGTGTTCTCTGGGATAAGCGTCTCCAGAGGAGAAGTCGCTCTGGATAAGGGCGTCTGGTAAATGATGTCAATGTAAAACAAAGACTCAAAGACAATCCCCTCCCAGACCTCCAGCATCTGCTCTCCTCAGGTCCCAGAGGGATGAGGGTACACCGAGGTCCTTCACAACTGCAATCAAACCTGACCGTGTTATTTTCTAACAATGCTACGTTATCTGTGTTGTATTCTGATGAAGATGATGATGATGATGTTTCTCTCTCGCAGCTGTACGTTGAGTGTGACTCTGGAACAGGCCGTCCTGCTGGCCCGCAACCACGGCCTCCCACCCCGCTGCATCATGCAGGCCACCGACGTCATGAGGAAGCAGGTGCGGAGCAGATCTGATCAAGCGGCGGTTTATCCTGGAATGTGGGGGGAGGGGCGTTGAGGGCTGGTAATTCCCCCTGTTGGCTTGCCGTAGGTGACAGGAGGGGGCGGGATCATCATTATTATTATTATTAATACTTCATGTTGGCGGGTTCTTTAATACTAACTAGGTCTTTTTTTTGCCTACGCCACGGGCCCGCCCTGCCTGGGAATGAAGTGGGTGTGTCTGGTGATGTGGGTGGGGTGGTGCAGGGCAGACTGACCTTTGACCCTTCTCACCTCCATGTCTCGACTGGTTTAAATGGAGTTACGTCCCGTTTCTGTTCCAGGGAGCCCGGGTCCAGAACTCAGCCAAGAACCTGGGAGTGAGAGACCGCACGCCATCATCGGCGCCCAGGTAGCCCCGCCCACTGCGCCCCAGCACTTCGTGGCCATGGACTGTTCAAGTAGACAGATGCTGTTTCACTTTCTAAACCTTTCTGTGTGTGGGGTGTGTGTCTGGGTGTGGTTTTGTGTGTGTGTGTGTTGTGCATGTGTGTTGGGATTTCCCTTTACAGGCTGTATAAACTTTGCCAGCCGCCACCTCCAGACGGTGACCCTTGATCCTGTCACTGGACCAGCCCCGCCCTCCGCTTCTGTTGGACCAGTCAGCGCGGCTCCGCCCACAAACTCCGCCCCCTCAGTCACAGCATCAGTCTAATAATGACCAGCAGGGTCTTGTTTCAAACATGGATGTTTTATTATATTAGTGTTGAATAAAAACAGGATCAGATCTGTGCCTTCAGTTTGTAAAAGTTTCACTTTAATTTCAAATGTTTGTATTTTTGTACTTATGCTCAGAAATATAAAGTAAAAAACATTTTATTTTGTGATAATTATTCATGCTGTGTGTTGCGGTTCTAGACTCCCGAACTGATTTCTATGTGACAGTAATTTATTGTGTTATAATATACACTTATTATCACTCAAATAAAAATTGTAAAAACATGTGCGCGTGTTTCTACAGAACATACTGGGAATTAGTAATCCTGAACCGCCAAGGTGCCACTGAGGTCCCCTTGATGGAGGTCCCGTCCCCACACGCTGCTCCCCAGGTCCCTGTCAGGGTGCCCACTGCTCACCAAGGGTGATGGTTAAATACAGAGGACACGTTTCACCATGTCATCATGTTCCACGTCCAGCGTCCGTGGGCCTTGTTCTGCTGTCTGGACAGGTGTCAGGTGGGCGGGGTTAGGGTCGGGTCGGTCTGTTGTTGTTCCTGGATGACCTTTGAACTTGTCTGGGAGTCTCCCGTTGGGAAGTTCGCTGCTGCCCGCTGATTGGTGGCTGCGCTGCAGCTCCTCCCCCGTCCTGCAGGAACCGCGCAGAAGGCGCGCCGGTACCGACACCGAACTCCGGTCCGGACAGAGAGCAGGCGGCTTCATCCGCGGAGTGTGTATCGTTATAGCGGACACACACACACTCACACACACACTCACACATGGCGTCTCAGCAGCAGTCAAGAATCAAGTGTTACATGGAGAAGAACCGGATCGGACCTTTATTCGAGGTAAAATCCATGTTGGTGGTGAAGTGAATCCGCAGCGCCGCGTCCGGTTCGGCTTTTCATGGCATCGGCGACGTTTCATAAATCATATTTTTATTTTACTGATGCATTATCATTAAAATCATCATCATCTTCTTCATCACGGTGATTCCGCGCCGGTATGAAAGTGTGAAGCCTGCAGCTCCTTCTCCACTCTGTCCAGGAGGAGCGCGGAGTGTGTGTGTGTGTGTGTGTGTAATGTGTGTGTGTGTGTGCGTGTAATGTGTGTGTGTGGCGTGTGTGTGTGTGCGCGTGTAATGTGTGTGTGATGTGAGTGTGGCGTGTGTGTGTGTGTGATGTGAGTGTGGCGTCTGTGTTGGACAGGCTTTGTTGGACCTGCTGATGAGGAGGTCTGGAGCTGGACAGGTTGTGATGGTCCCAGTAGTCAGCAAGGGTCATGTGATTCCAGGGTGGTGTTCTCTCTCTCTCTCGCTCTCTCTCTCTCAACTCCAGCAGCACAGACAGCAGGTCCAGTCAGTAGACGAGGTCTGTGGGTCTCATCACTGCAGGGGGAATAAAAAATGGACAGAATGAGTGAAGAGGATAAAAATCCAGCCGGTGACGCTCTTATAATGTGAGCGCAGTACAATTCAAACCGCACTGGTCCCACGCTTACTCCTTCCTACTGGACCCCACGCCCGGGGAGCAGTGTGTGGGGACGGGACCTTCATCAAGGGGACCTCAGTGGCACCTTGGTGATTCGAACTTGCAACTTTCTGATTACGGGGCCTCCTCTTTAACTGCTAGGCCGCCACTGCTGCTGTCGCTGGAGGATGAAGTTCATAAAAGTCCTCTTCCTCAGCATCACATCAGCGTCCACCATGTCCAGCCTGGTGTCAGTAAAGTTCTCCTCCGTGGTTCCATTCTAACTGTTAAAAGTTTATAATTTTATAATATGATATTAAACAACGTCCCTGTTTGCTCCTCAGTTAGATCCATCAAATAAAAATGTCATGTCCCCACTTCAACAAACAAATCAGGACAACTTGTTGATGGTGCAGTTATGAGTGTCAGGAACTCTAGCTCATCCCTGCTGAGAACCTGCGTTCTGCGTAAAATCCTGCAGGTTGACATTTTGAGGACTGGGTGGTTGATGGTTGAAGGCTGTAATTGGTGGGTTAGTCGTAGTTTAGTTGTAGCTGATGGATAGCGGTTTGTTGAAGGTCATTATTGGTGGGTTTGTTGTTGGTATTTGATTGTCAAAGGCTGATTGTTGGTGGGTGCTAGTTGAAGTTGTGTGATGTTGGTAGTAGTTTGATGGTAGTGGGTTTGAGGTTGGTGGGTTTGTGGTTGAAGGTCATTATTGGTGGGTTTGTGGTTTGTGGTTGAAGGTCATTATTGGTGGGTTTGTGGTTTGTGGTTGAAGGTCATTATTAGTGGGTTTGTTGTTGGTATTTGATTGTCAAAGGCTGATTGTTGGTGGGTGCTAGTTGAAGTTGTGTGATGTTGGCAGTAGTTTGATTGTAGTGGGTTTGAGGTTGGTGGGTTTGTGGTTGAAGGTCATTATTGGTGGGTTTGTGGTTTGTGGTTGAAGGTCATTATTGGTGGGTTTGTGGTTTGTGGTTGAAGGTCATTATTGGTGGGTTTGTTGTTGGTATTTGATTGTCAAAGGCTGATTGTTGGTGGGTGCTAGTTGAAGTTGTGTGATGGTGGCAGAAGAAGTTGCTAGTAGTTTTTTACAGTTTCTTCTGCAATAACTTTTCTCTTCAAATACAGCGGTGGTTACATTATGATCATGAAAAGAAATCATTATTTATAAGAACTGTGAGAGTCCGTCTTGATTATAGTTTGATGTTGGAGAAGTCTTTCTTAGTGGTGGTAATCAGTTCCTCTCACTGCAGGAAATGAGAGAGATGATGGTACAAGATGTCAATACAATTAATCTGGTGCAGAACCACAGCGCTTGCTGATATCGGAAATTTGGACCCAGTTCCCTCCTGCCCACGCCCTGAGAGAATAATCAGTGCAGTAGTCCAAGAGAGGAGAAATCTGGCTGGAGTGGATGAATGGTTCTGGTTCTTGGTTGTGATCAGTGATAAGAAGGAACCGGCAGGTATCTGCCTCAGCTGTAAATAGAATGTTCACAACGCTGGTGAGGTGGCTTCCTCTCTCTGTGATTCGTCCTTGGTCACGAGTCCTTGTGTAGAGAGCAGGGCTCTGATAGGCCAGCGGTTCCTCTGTTCCTCACGTAATATGTTCCCTGCATTCTGCTGGTGTCAGCAAATCCAAAGCAGCTCGGTACAATTTGTCTTGTAGCGGGCGGGGGTATGGAGATCTCATCAGTCTGCACTCGTCTCGCTGCTGCATCAGGTTCTAAGATCTCATCTGATGGATCTGAATGCCGCCTGAACCCCATCTGTCCTCCTCCCTTTGGTTCCTGTGTGAGTCCAGTGTGGTGCAGTGATACAGCTGTGCTCCATTCGGTTCTCAGTTTGACTAGATCTTTATCAGCTCTGACTGGAACATCTAATGCTGCCTGTCTGTCTCCCTCTGACAGGACATGATGACCAGACTGATAACTGAGACCCCAGACCATCCTGTTCCTTTTCTCATTGGCCACCTGCAGAGTAAGGTGGGCAGCCCTGCTCCTCTGCAGAGAACCTTATCTGGTTCTGCTGCGCTGTGGGCGGACACCGACACACCAGGTGGGTCTTATGCCGAAACCCAGTTCTGTTTGTACAGGGATCTCGTCCAGCGTCCTGCGAGCCCTTCATTCTAGCTGCAGCTCAGATGAAGACGGAATCTTCCTCCACGGTTCTTCATCCAGTTACCAGACATGCAGCAGACATCACAATTTCAGATGGAGTCCGTTTAGTTCTCCTCTAGAACGGGCATGTTCTTCTTGAGCTTCATTAAAAAGTAAACATCTTCTCTCCGCAGAACACAGAGGCTCCCGACGTTCTGAGAAGCCCTGGCAGATTCACCCGAAAAAACCGAAGAAGTCCAAGAGTGACCTGGCCGTCTCCAACATTTCCCCTCCGTCATCGGAGTCCAAGTCACGTGAGCCCCGCCCCCTGGCTGATTGGCTGGCAGGTTGATATTAGGAGAAGTTCTGCATGTACTGTGGTTCTTGGTCCTGGAGGACGAACGGAGAACTCGACTAGGATTATTTTCTGACTAGGATTATTTCTGTTTCATGAAGTTAGTTGCTGGTCTGCTGTGATGAACGAAAATATGAAAATCACTTTAACTTGGGTGAGGATGTCTTCTGTTCTTTCTGCAGTGCCACGCCCTTCCTGGGACTGGGGCTCCAGGTCGGAGAGCCACGACTTCGACGAACTCAGCCACATCCTGCAGGAGAGCAAGAAGCTGGGCAAAGCCCTGGAGAACCTTTCCCGCAGTGAGTGTGTGTGTGGGGGGGTTCTGCAGACCAAATGAGCTTCTGCTCTTTGTTCCATATTTGGAATATGTGACTCTGCTCTCTGGTCTGCAGGTATCGCTGTTTCTGATGAGTTTGACCAGGTGAGGTCCTCCTGTCTACTTCATATCAAACTGCAGGATGACAGAACAACTTGGAACATGGGGAATCCCCAGTGTGATGTTCCATGTAAAACGTCTCATCTATAATCGATGTTCTCTCCTCCTCCTCCTCCTCCTCCTGGTCCCTCAGGAGCTGCACTTGTGTAACTCCTCGGTTCCGCGCCCACGGGTGCTGGGCCAGTGGGTGGGCCGGGTGGAGGACGACGCCGATCCCCTGGCAGCTGAGATGCTGCAAGCACCCGTTCCCAGAGCCAAGAAGGCGACATGGGAGAGCGAGGCGGCCAGCAGCCCGGCGGCGAGGTGAGACGGGCGGGTCGTGTCAGCGTTATCGAGCCGCCTGTCCTACAGGACGGGACGTTCATGACAGGAATCGGAACCTCGCGGAGCAGCAGCAGCAGCAGGAAGACCTGGACACGCTGCTGTGTGACAGGATGCGTGACGAATCTGAGAGAATAAAGCTCCGCCACATCTCCTGTGTTCCTATGGTGATTACTGGCGGAGGCGGGGCCACATGTTGGTGTGTGGGACGTCTGTTGAGAACCGAGAGCAACACTTCTGTCCCCTGCATGGTGATGTTTTACATCTGGACTGTATTTTATAAGACCGTTAATAATGTGGAACGCAGTGGAGGGGCTGCTGGGAAATAAAGCTGGGCTGGAAATGCTGTAATGACTAATGATGATGATGATGTTTCACATGATGGCTCCTCCCCTTCTGCCTCACTCCGCAACGAGCACGCCCACTTT
Source organism: Denticeps clupeoides (assembly GCF_900700375.1). Taxonomy (NCBI): domain Eukaryota; kingdom Metazoa; phylum Chordata; class Actinopteri; order Clupeiformes; family Denticipitidae; genus Denticeps; species Denticeps clupeoides. Next base: position 38,832,305 of record NC_041708.1, read on the forward strand.
TTATTTTTGGTTCTCTATCCCTCTATCTTCATCCATCCATCCATCCATCCATCCATCAAGTCATCTCTCTCAGTAGAAGATGGTGGTAGTATCCTAGTATGAAACACCACGCTCACTGACCACGTTCTATCATCGTGTCCCTGAGGAAGTCCCCAGGGGGACTGTCCCAGTCACTGGGCGTTTTACCCAGAAAAACACCAGGCTCTGGTTGAGCAGAGATGGTGTCAGAGTGACAGAGTCTCTTCGTAGTGAATATACATTGTGGACCATGACACCGTTCTAGCTGAAACCTTCTCTGCACTGTCTGGAACCAAACTGGACTGCTCTGACACCTCCTGCACCCTCACTCCACCCTGGAAGGTGGTCCCTCTCTCGCTCCTCCTCACTTTTTTCTCCATGAGAGCTTTTCCTTGTGTGCAGAAAGGACGAAAGGGCCTGAATAAGAAATGAATGTTGTTGTCCTCCTACCCCAGCCTGAAGATGGAGATAAAGAGGAAAGGTCTGAAGCAGCACCAGCAGCACCACAAGAAGCTCCTGGCTGCCATGTTGTGCCATGCCTCGACACCCAGCCCCGCTCCCTCTGCCGCTGAGGAGGAGATTGAGGATGAAGATGATGCCATGGAGCTGCTGGGTAAGATTTTAATTTGAATTCATTCCATCTGTTACCAGTGTTTTGAAGATGGACGGATGTCCTGTCTGTAGATGTTCTGAGTTGTTGGGTTGGTGGGAGGATTCTTTTCCCTTTTTTTATTTTTGTGAGTCTCTGCAGAGCTTCAGGCTGAACTATCTGTGTGAGAGCTGAATAGGGTTGTGGGTAGAGGCTCCACCTTTCCAACTTCAGGCGCACTGGTGGATGTGTTCCTGAACTGGGATTCGAGTTCAGCTCAGACCAGTGAGAAGGTCGGATGAACTGCAGACACATTGGTCTGTGCTGACCTGGGATGATGAGCATTGTTCTCCTTGTTCTCCTCCTTCTCGATCCAGAGCAGCCTGCATGTGTGAGGGTGATCATGTGAGTTTTGAGTGTTGAAAAAACAGACCCAGTAAATTTATTAAAATGACTAAAACTACTTTTAATGGACTACATGACCCCTGCTGGACCCATCTGAGAAGGTCAGAATAATTTTTTTTTCTGTGTACGTCGGTTATCAGTTTAAAACACAAAAGTGAGATGTATTTAAAAATATAAAGTAGTCGATGTCCAGCTTGTATACATTTCTGTCCATTTTCGGTCCCCTCAAAATAACTAAACACACAGACAATAATGTTTGAACTGCTGGAGGCAAAAGTGAGTGCACCCCTAAGTGAAGATGTCCAGCATTATTTTCCAGCACTGCTATAAATCTCTTGGGCCTGGAGCTCACTAGAACTTCACAGGTGGCCACTGGAATCCTCCTCCACGTACTGTTTTTCTCGGAACTGAACTTTTTGACGTGATGAAGACGAGACGTAAATGCTCCTCATGTGACTAGAACGAAATCTATCGTGTCATATTGTCGACGAATAAAAATGGTTTACAAGATAAATACTTTATTTTCGTTGACGAGACGTTATTATACTCACGGTTTCTGTTTCCTGTATTGCTCATCACTTCCTCAATACTCAGTCGCATCATTAAATATATTCGCTCGCTAAAATAGAATTGCTTTACTAAAAAAAAGAAGACTAAAATACAATTTTCATTGGCTAAAACTAGACGAAACTAGTCGTGGATAATTCTGACTAAAATAAGACTCAGACTTTTAGTCGACTGAAACTTGACTAGACTCATGAGAGTCTGGACGTGACTGAGACTAATAAAGACTAAAATGACAGCTGGACGCAAAGACTCGACTAAAACTAAAATGAAAATAGGCCACCAATAACAACTACACTTCCACATCTCCATGACGACGGTGTTAGTAGCCTAGCGGTTTCCCACTTACTACCATCGTGTCCCTGAGCAAGACACTTAACCCTGAGTGTCTCCAGGGGGGGACTGTCCCTGTAACTACTGATAGTATGTTGCTCTGGATAAGGGCGTCTGGTAAGTGCTGTAAATGTAAACAACGTGATTGAGCTGGTGGATGTTAGAGACCTTGCGCCTTGAGATGCTCAGTAGGGTTTAGGCCTGGAGACATGCTTGTCAGGTTCTTAACTTCACCCTCAGTTTCTTTAGCAAGGTGGTGATGGTCATGGAGACGAGTTGGACCAGTTTCTGCTTCAGTACGTCACAGTACATGTTGGTCTTCAGGACATCCCACCACCATGCTGGACTGTAGGTGAGACACACTTGTCTTTGTTCTCCGCAGCTGGTTGACGCCACACACACTTGATACCATCTGAATTAAATAAGTTGATCTTGGTCTCCTCAGACTTGTCTTCAGTAATAGTTGTGCATCGTCTTTAGAAGAAGCTTCCTTCTGGGACGACAGCCATGCAGACCAGTTTGATGCAGTGTGTGGTGTCCCATTAAACTGCTGTATTGTCCTCCACGCTGCAGCTCAGCTCAGTTCAGGTTGGGACATCGTCTCGGCCATCTTCATGTAGAGTGACAATTCCTCAGCTCCTCAGAGAGTTCTTTACCGTGAGGAGCCATGCTGGTCTACAGTGACCAATATGAAGATTGAGCGACACACCAGGGACACGGCAAAATGGCACATCGGGCACAATTTGGACATTGTCACTTTTGTCTCCTGCAGTTTAGACAGTAATGTGTGGGGACAGTAAGGGGACGGAGATGGACACCAACTAATTTATATTGTACCAAAGTGTCATATCTTCAGTCCCATGAACGATATGATGAAATTTTTACTGTATTTCATATTGCTAGTCATCCCACCTCAGTCTCCATCTTCTCCTGTAGTATTTTCATCAAAAACCTTCTTGACTGAAGTCTTTTACTCCCTTGGTGCATCATGATGTGTGACCAGAGGCCATTTTTACTCAAGTAAGAGTACAAAAGTATGTAGTAATAAAAACTACTTACAAAAGTAGTAACTTTTGTAATTTCTATTTTTTTTAGAAACACTGTATTCGGACAGAAAAAATATAAATGTAGTAATTCTGGTATTTCATTATAACACTAATGAAGGGGTAGTAGCCTAGTGGGTAAAACACTCACCTATGAACCAGAAGACCCAGGTTCAAATCCCACTTACTACCATTGTGTCTCTGAGAAAGACACTTAACCCTGAGAGTCTCCGGGGGAGACTGTCCCTGTAACTACTGACTGTAAGTCGCTCTGGATAAGGCCGTCTGCTAAAAGCTGTAAATGTAAATGTATTAAAGTACGATTTGTAGTAATTCATTGACTAAACTAATTCTAGATCTGATTGGTGAAATGGCGTCATGTGATTATTGTTGCTACGTCTGATTGGTGGAACGTGTTAGATCTACAGTGTCGAGTGTAAGAGTAATGTTGGGATGTGTCTGATTGTAATGTTAAAAGTTGGCCACTAGAGGGAACCCGTTTGTTGTGGAGATGTTGTGGGTCTCTGGAAGCCGTCACTGATGCCCTGTGATGGTGAATGAGGTTGAAATCCAGGTTCTAAACGTCTTCTCTGTAGGTGTATCTGTTGAAATGTTTGCAGGTGCTGCTGGTTCTGTGTTCTACTCTCTCGCCGCCTGAGCTCCTCCCACCACTGGCACAGACACAACAGTTACTTCGGCAACGGTGTAAACGAACAGCAGCACCCGCAGCAGATCCATATCTTCATGATAAACATGACGGTGAAGATGGTTTCCTGTCTGCGTCTTGGAGACAGCGTAGTCAACTCCAGAAGAGTTTCATGAGGGTCGAAGCGGGAAATAAATCTTCTGTCTGTGTGTGAACTATAAGAGCAATTTCATAAATCATCATAATCATCATGTGATCATATTTTTTTATCAGAATCATCAAATTTCACACAAATTCCCAGCATAATGTTTCATTTTGTAAACATGTTATTAGATGTTTCTGCAGATGTTTGAAATGATGATGATGTCATATCTCCAAATATGAATAAGTGTTCCATGAGACGTTCTTAACCAGAACCATCTGATCCTGGTCCAGTTGTTCACAGTTCCAACCAAACAGGATTTCGGGGGGAAAATCAGAATCAGGTTAAAGATGAGAGTTTTTATTGTAGCGCAAACACACTGCCGACCAGCCACGAGACAAAACACACGCATCTGGATGGTGTGTGTAGTGTGTGCATGTGAAGTGTGTGTGCATTGGTGTGAAGTGTGTGTGTATATATATTTTTTTCCCCGACTGGAATTAGTCACTTGTCTCTTTTCTTCTCTCGGCATCTCTGGAATATTTACCATCTGTACGTGGAACGCCACAGACGTCCAAACACGTCTAGACGTGAGGGACTTGTGGTTCTTATCTGAGGTCTGACCTCTTATCTCTCTCTGTCTTTCTGTCACTGGCCTGTTCTAATGAGGATGAAGTGAGTCCGGTTAGTTGTAGGGTTGTCAAAAAAATTGATTCTCAGATATGAATTGATACTAAAATGTAGTATGGACTTCGATTACCACTGGTATCGATAATTAAATTCCATTTGCTGGTTCACACAAATCACTGGCTGAATACAACAATTTTCAACAGTCAATGCAGTCGCTCCCCTGGCTACCTGGAGGACTCGAGACACATCTCTTAAACCCAACTCTGCTCCTAAACCCTACTGTACTCCTAAACCCAACCCCACTTCTAAACCCAACCGTACTCTTAAACCCAACCCCACTTCTAAACCCAACCGTACTCTTAAACCCAACCCCACTTCTAAACCCAACCGTACTCTTAAACCCAACTCTGCTCCTAAACCCTACTGTACTCCTAAACCCAACCCCACTTCTAAACCCAACCGTACTCTTAAACCCAACCCCACTTCTAAACCCAACCGTACTCTTAAACCCAACCCCACTTCTAAACTCAACCGTACTCTTAAACCCAACCCCACTTCTAAACCCAACCGTACTCTTAAACCCAACCCCACTTCTAAACCCAACCGTACTCTTAAACCCAACCCCACTTCTAAACCCAACCGTACTCTTAAACCCAACCCCAATACTAAACCCTACTGTACTCCTAAACCCAACCGTACTCCTAAACCCAGGTTCTGGTTCCCAATCCAAATCAGGTAGCCACACACGCCAAGCTTTCTAGAATATGTAAAATGCAATAGCTCTGTCTGGAGGTCTTTTTATTATTTTAGTCGGGTCTGGTGGGGTCAAGCTCGTGCGGTTAATGATCGGAAGGAAACACGAACATCCGGCCTATAGTACCGATCCATTCCATATGATTTGCTGCTTGTAAATTTGTTTTTCTGTGATTTGGTGAAAATGTTTTGCATGTTATAAAATGTAGGTTTAATTTGCAATTCTTGTTCGCCGCTCGAGCCAGACGACAACTCGAGTTGCTCAGCGCGCGTATACGTTATACGTACTTCAGCAGCTGTTTTTAGTTATCTATTTATTTTACGTTTCTTTATGTAGTGTGTGTGTGTCTTTATTTTGATCTCTGTACCATCCCCACACGCTGCTCCCTGGGCGCCATGGGTGACGATTAAATACATAGGACGCATTTCACCGTGTGCACTGGGTGCTGTGCTGTGTCACATATGACAATCACTTCACTTCATTGTCAGTTCTGTGTTTTTTCTCTTGTACCCATCATGTTCTGCTCATCACCCTGTTGGCAGGGTCGTGACCCCGGCAGCTGGAGAACCCACCCCTGAGGAGCACCGGCATGCCACGTTTCCCATGCAGGACTTTAACAGCATCAGCAACATGGTTCTGTTGGGCAGGTTCTTAAGAGTAATCAGGGTAGGATCAGGGAACCGTTCTGTAGGACACCTCACTAACTGCCCAGGTCGCAGATGGCGTGTTTCCAGATCCACTTTCATCCAGGAGAACCTGGAGAACCTTGACGCCCACCTCCATTTGGAGAAGAACCCAGCTGAGTGTGTGTGTGACTCGTTCACTCTGTTTGTTCTAGAAGACCTAGATGATCTGCGGATGGAGGGGGTCACTGGTGTGCTGTCCTCCGGTTGGAAGTTCAGTCAGGGTCGTGGCTCCTACTGTCCTGAACCTCAGGCCAAAGTCACTCTGAACATCTGCTCTAGGTGCGCAAGGTAAATATCCTGCCCCGCCCGGGTTCCTGACCACCATCAGGAGAACCAAGCCTCAGTTCCTCACACCAGTCAGGTCATTGTAGGAGAGGCTCTCACTGTTTTACCCCAGAATGAGTCGACAGCACAACAATGGGCCCATTGAGGAGGTGCGAACGGAACAGATGAGTTCTGCTGAGGTGAGGAGGTCCAGACAGGGCAAAACTCTATCTGATATCTGCAGTGCATTCCACATGCTCGTGTTTTCACATGAACCAGGTGCTCTGATAGGCCGCCCGTCATCTGGTGGCTGCTGCTCCAGTTTCGATGCACCTGATAAGTGGGTCAGATGGCAGCTTGTTTGGGTTTTGCTGATGTGCATCTCTGGTGTGGAGTTAATGAAGGAACCGCCCCAGAAGATATTGATACTGAAGATATTCCTCAGGAGAACATGCAGGGGAGAACTTTGAAGTGATTTCCTGATATCCTGGTCATAAAGTTCCCATCTGGGTTCCTCTGGTTCCAGATTGTGACGTAGAAACATGCACGCTTCCTTCATGTTTTCAAACCAAACCAACAGAACTGGAACTGCACCTCCTGAAGGTTCCATTAGCTTCCTGTACTACTGTGGAACAAACTGGAACCCCATGTACTAGGAGATGGTTCTACAGCATTATTATCTGCTGACTGGTCCGCATCATTTAGAGATCATATTAAACATGTCCACTGTTCTGATGTATGAGAGCAGACAGGATTATAGGGAATTATGGGAGGAGATGCCATATCTCTGCATCTGATGGTGTTCTCCTGTCCTGGCTGGAAGGAGAACCTGGTCAGATTCTCACACCGTTGCTGTGTGTCGTTCCTGCAGGCTGCAGGGGGACAGCCTGACAGACATAGGTGGCGAGGAGGAGCTGAGGTCAAAGTTCACCAAGCAGGCCGTGCCCGAGCTGCCTGGTGAGTAGATACCAACACACACAGGCTGGAATCAAGTAGCTGACATGCTGATTCCTGAGATTGTCCTCTTTGTCTGAACGTGTGTGTGTGTCTGGAGCTGCTCCATGGCCCGGGGCGGAGACTCTGGCGGGTTCCGTGGTGGAATGCGAGAGCGGCTCTCAGGTAACACTTTATATCGTCTTGCACAATCGTTTCTCCTGCGCTGTGTGTGAGGGACACCGGGGACGCTGGGTGGCTGAAATGAATACCCGTAATTACAGCTTGGTCACGACGAGGCGTGTCCCGGGCTCACGAGAACCGGAACTGAACAGACATTCTTTAAACGTGAGGCACGTGATGGCAGAGAGTCTCGCCGGTTCCGTCCGGGTTAATCACTTCCTGGTTCCTCAGGGTTCTCTGGTCCCAATCTGTGTTGGTAGAACCACGGCGTGACTCCCACAGATCTCATATCATACAAATCATACGAGCATCAGGAACTGGAGAACCATGTTCATCTACAAACCTGCAATGTGCTGTAGAACCTTTACTCTGGTAATGTCCAGGGCAGGTCTGCTCTAACATGGAACCAAAACTAGAACATGGATCAGGTTCTGCTTCTCTGGGTCTGGCCACTGTGTCTGTGAGAACGTCCAGGGTTGTGCTCCCTCTGTCTGCATTCTGTACTGATCTTCTCCAGGAACATCTCCGAGGTCGTACTTCACCCTGTCCTACCTCTACTCCACAGACCTCATGTAATGTATGGAAGGTCTAATGCAGCGTTCCTCAGCATCTGGCCTGAATGTGGGTTCTGCTGTTTTTCTGAAGCCCATAAAAGGCGCCGAGTCGCTGCTCATTAGAGAAGATACGAGCGCAGAGATTTAAACGCCTGACTTTTTCTTCTGATGTTTCTCTTCTCGTTTTAACTCCACGTGCTGCAGCGTCACCCAGTCTGGGTGTCGGATCTGAGGGCCTCGCGAGGCGGCTGCGGCGGTGGCGGCGGCGCGCTGGGTTGGCACGGCCTGCAGCTGAAGGACTCGCTGCTCTCCAAGGAGTTGGAGGACGTGGGGAAACATCTCGCTGGTAGGCGCCACACACATCAAACAGGCAGCGTTCCAGCCCAGACGTCACTCGCCGCTCTCGCCGCTCCAGATGTTTGATTGGCTAATTAAAACCTGCTCCTCGCCTTTATTAACGGAACGAGTGTCTGTGGGCGGGGCATGTGTTGGCCCGCTGGTGTGTGTTCTTACTCATCAGTGCGGCATCTGGGCTTAAAGTCGTCCACATGTTGTGTTCTCCTCCACTTTCACTCCGCTCTCTCGCTCTCTCTCTCTGTGTGAGAGAGAGAAACGTTCTTCACGTCCAGATCTCCGGCTCAGTTCTGCAGAAACATCTAAAATCCATGTTTGTTAACGATTGACTGGGGAATCGGTGTCATTGTCACACTCCTGTCGTGGGGTCTGGGAACGTGGTTGGTTGGATGTGCAGTAAAAGTATATTGATGTGAGACCGACGTGAGGAACCGACCACCGCCACACCCACCGAACAGAACATCCTGACGTGTTACGTCCTGGTATTTTTGGTGTGTTTCGGTTCAGGATGCCTGGTGATTACCAAATTCAGCCCACCGCTTCCTGCTGTGGACAGACAGAATAAAAGGGGCGTCGGTTTCCTTGCCGTAGCCTCCACCCCGATTTCCCTATTGCATCACTTCCTCTAGGAGGCGACGAAACTTGTTGTGTCGACCTGCTTTTTGGTGTTTGTTTGGTTTTGTCGTTATTCGTTGAACTTCGTTTCGTATGTATTTATTTACTTTTGTTAATAAAACCTTTGTTAAATTTCTCAGTTTCGTCTTAGTATTTTTTTTGTTCTTGTCTTTTATTTTGTTACGGGCCGGAACCCCTAGACCGGCTCGTAACACGTAACAACGTAGCATCGTCATCATTGTCTCTGCTCCTTACAGAGGTGGAGAAGGACCTGGCCAAACTGGCGGAGGGTAAGCTGCCCAGGAGCCCCAACGCCCTCCACGGTGCCCCGCCCCTGCTCAACACCAAGCCCACCTCCCTGCTGATGGGCCGTCCTCCGCCCGCCAGCAGTCCCAGCAGCCGCTCGCAGACGCCCCGGACCCCCAACACCCTCACGCCAGGCAGCCACAGCGCCAAGGAGTTCGTGTTCGGGAGCCCCAGGAGTCGCCCGGTGACCCCCACGCGACCCCTGCTGACCCCGCCCGGCCTCAGCAGCACAGAAGCTCACGGTCGCCTGTCAGAGGTATCAGTCTTTAGAATCTCACACACAGTGTGAGGTGTAATAAGGGCTGTCAGGTAGGATGGTGCTACTCCATGTTTGGCTTTGTAGGCCAGCATCAGTATTTTGAACCTGATGTGTGCAGCTACTGGGAGCCGGTGGAGGGAATGCAGCAGAGGGGCGGTGTGGAGAACTTGGGAAAGTTGAAGATCAGTTGTGCTGCTGCATTTTGTATGAGTTGTAGAGGTTGGATGGTAGGTAGAGGTAAACCAGCTAGAAGGTAGTTGCAGTCGTGAGGTGAGATGTCTGTTAGACATGCAGAGATTTTAGAAGCAGCATGAAGATCAGAGGGAGGAAAAGAGAAGATGAGTTGTGTGTCATCGGCATAGCAGTGGTAGGATAATCCATGTGAGGAAATGACCTCACCAAGTGATCTCGGGTAGAGGGAGAAAAGGAGAGGACCTAGCACTGAGCCTTGAGGGACACCAGTGGAGAGTCTATGTGAGGTAGAGGTGGATCCTTTCCAAATCCTTTGGAAAAAAAATGCTGAGCAGAGTGTCCAATTCATCAATAAAGGTCTCAAGTGGCCCTGGAGGGCGATATATGACAATGAGAATGATGTTCACAGGAGAAGAAACTGAGACTGCATGGAATTTGAAAGAAGAAATATTAAGATGGTGGAGAGGCATTGGTGTGAAGGACCAATTTCTTGATATTAAAAGGCCAGTACCCCCTCCTCTGCCAGTTTTTCTAGGAGTGTGGGAGAACATGTAGGCAGGAGAGAGGGCAGCAGGTCTAGCTGCGTTCTGAGGGGACATCCAGGTCTCTGTTAGCGCCAGGAAGTTTAGGGAGTGGAGAGTAGTGAGGCCAGAGAGGAAGCCAGCTTTTTTAACAACAGATTGACAGTTCCAGAGCCCACCTACCACACTTGTTTGAGAAGTAGACGACAGGGTGGGGTAGGTGAGGTTGTTGGTAACAGAGCCTCTGCAGCGTGAATATGTTCTCCTGGGCCTGTTGGAGATGGTTACTGGAATAGGTTTCAGACACATGGTTACTGTGAAGAAACAGGCTAAATGGAAAAGGAGGATTAAGGAAAGATGCCAGGTTTGGATTTGACAGCTGTTGAGCTTCACTATAAATCCCTAAATCCTGCCCCCTAATTTACACCTCAGGGAACCCGAAACGGTCAGTGATTGACCATCTGAGTAAGATAATGATGAAGAGTACATTGAAGAATAATTCCATTTTTTTATTGATTGACAGTCGTAATTACATTTTGTTGTTACAAATTCTTATTATATATTCATGAATTTTAAAAAGCGAAGATTTTCAGTATATAAATGGGTGTAAACCTAGACTATTTCAATGGATTATTATTTAACTAAAGATTAAAATAATGGTCATTAAGGAAGTTAAAAATAATAGTCCCAGGGTGATGGGCTCTATTTTAAAATATAAGAAAGTTTGTATGATAAAAAAAAAAAAAAATTACCAAATCCATTAGCTACAGTAAGAAGTGGCTAAGATGAGGTACAACCTTGAAAGTCAAATGCACGAGTTCAAATCAGTAAAATCACAGATGCAAGGGCTGCGTGAGGACGTAAACGTAATACTGTTGAAGGTTAAATCTGATCTGGACGTTGAGCAAGCGAGTAAGCAGGTCAGTCAAGACGATGGTGAGGTAAGGTCTTCGTCCCATGAGGACATGAACGTAATACAGTAGAAGATTAAACCTGATCTGGACGTTGAGCAAGCGTGTAAGCAGGTCAGTGAAAACGATGGTGAGGTAAGGTCTTCGTCCCATGAGGACATGAACGTAATACAGTAGAAGATTAAACCTGATCTGGACGTTGAGCAAGCGAGAAAGCAGGTCAGTGAAAACGATGGTGAGGTACCGCAGGAGGCCAAGGAGGAACAAATAGTGAAAATGTCCGAAGACACAGACCAACAGAAGATGTTCAACATCTTGCAAAAGCACAATATTAGCATTATATGCCCATTTATTTTCTACGATATTAATCTAAAGCCCATAGCAGAAGGCACTTTTGGCAAAATCTTCAAAGCCACGAACCGGTTTACTGGCTAGTTGGTCGCAGTCAAAGTTCAGAGGTGCCTTCCCCACAGGCTCATGGCCTGCCTTCTAGAGTGGGAATTGATGGAGACTCTAGCACACCCAAAGATCCCCAAGCTGATTGAAAAGTTGTACTGGAAGAACTTTTTTTACATATTCATGGAGTTTTACTTGGGCGGAGATTTGAAGCAGCTCCTTAACAACACCGGCTGCTTTGATGAAAATGAGCTTGCTTTTGTAGCCAAGGAGGTTCTAAAGGGTCTCCGCCACATCCACCAGAACAACCTTGTCCACAGGGACATCAAGCCACACAACATTTTTGTGGATGCTGATGGCAGACTGAAGGTTGGTGATTTGGGCATGGCCAAAACGATGAGCAGAAATCATGTTAGTGGAGTAGCCGGCACCATGTTTTATATGGCCCCGGAGGTGGCCGTGGTCACCGCGGACGGGCGCTACAATGAGAAATGTGACATTTGGTCCCTGGGCATCATGCTGCTGGAACTGGCGGAGAACTCGAGGACACTCAAATTGTTCCATTGCATTAAACAATGTTGGCAGGGTAAAAAGGAACCCCCCAAGCTGAAGAAGAAGAAATGGTCTGCAGAGATGCAGAGTTTTTTGCAACTCTTCCTAATCCGAGATCCGGAGAAGAGGCCATCAGCTGAGGCTCTGCTACAGCACAGCTTTCTGAGAAGTGTGGAACACGACCCATCACCACTGAAAGCTCGGCTAAACCCGAAGAGGTTCCTGGGGAGCATAAGATATTTCTTCAAGTTCAAGATCAATCTGTTCAACAAAAGAAGAAATAATGTTAGGAAACCTTTCCTGCAAAGTTCTGGAGCACATTATAAACAATTCAACTTGGAAATCAGAAATGGCTCCGTGTAAATCGCTCTGGAAAAGGCCGTCTGATAAGCGCTGTAAATGAACGCTGTAACGCTGTTTCCACTTGAAAGAGAGAAACCGCCAGGTTACGTCCCCACGAGACAAAGCCTGAATAACCCTGAGCGAGAAGGTCCATCGCATCAACGTAGAGACAATAATCTGCAGTCAGCCAGGGTGAATGATGCACAGAAGGAATTACAACATTTTCACATATTCATATTTATATATTCATGGCATATTTATATGTCAATATGACGAGATTACTTTAGGTAATTAATTAGTGTCGGTGGTAGTAGCCTAGTGGGTAACACACTCGCCTGTGAACCAGGAGACCCAGGTTCAAATCCCACTTACTACCATTGTGTCCCAGGGGGGGACTGTCCCTGTAACTACTGATTGTAAGTCGCTCTGGATAAGGGCGTCTGATAAATGCTGTAAATGTAAAAATGTAAATGTAAGTAAGGTCACGATTAATACGATAAAATGATTCAGTCACGGCTCGGTGCAGAACAAAAATGACCAGGCGGGGACAGATTTATACTAAACACCACAGGTGCACGGTGAACCGGAACAACCCGAAAAGTCGGGATCGTAAAAAGTTTCACTGTTTTTGTGTAATTAATATAAATATATTTTAAAAAAAGGGGCAGCAGTGGCCTAGCGGTTAAAGAAGTGGCCCCGTAATCAGAAGGTTGCCGGTTTGAGTCCCGAAATGCCGAGGTGCCACTGAGGTCCCCTTGATGAAGGTCCCGTCCCCACACACTGCTCCTCGGGCGCCTGTCATGGTGCCCACTGTCACCAAGGCTGATGGTTAAATACAGAGGACACGTTTCACCGTGTCACCGTGTGCTGTGCTGTGTATCACAATCACTTCACTTCACTTTCAAATGAGTGTTCCCACCAGGGTGACTACCAAACAAGGGACGCTGTGTATGTGTTGACTGTCTCTGTCTGTTACAGGCTGATTTCTACCAGCAGCTCCAGGCTCTTCGGCGGCCATGGCTCCTCCCCAGTGACACAGACAGCGACTGCATGGATCCTCCACAGCAGGACAAATGTGAGTGACATCTCCTCATACCTTCTCAATATACATTCAAGATTGGTTTATTGTACTATGGTAGTAAGTGGGATTTGAACCTGGGTCTTCTGTTCCATACAACCCAACAATTCTGTACCTCATTATGTTCTGTACAACAGGACATAACTGGACAACACCATGACAACACCTTCCTCGCCTCCCACTATTTTAACTGCATTGACTACACAATTAAAAAAGTCCACGTGATGGAATCTCATGTCACCTCCTGGCTGTTTTGCACCCATACCGGGGCAGAAACAGAGTCCTTTCTAGGGCAGCGGTGGCCTTGCGGGTAAGGAAGGTTGAGGGTTGAAGGAGCCACTGAGGTCAGACTCTGCTCCCTGGTTTTCACTGGGTGCTGTGCTGCGATGTGTCACACGTGACAACAAATCACTTTGAAGCTGAGGTCAAAGTTCAGCCATGAGGACCGGTCATATTCACTTTCCACTGTGGGTGTCAATTGAATGAAATTTGTGTTTTATATCCACTTCAGGGTGAAGGTTCGGCGCTCGTGTGGTTTGGATGCGGAGACGCCGCATTTCTCCCTTTATTAGGCTCTTATTGACTCGTGTCCATTTCTGCCAGGGGATTGGACGGATTTATACCTGCTTGGACCAGATCGGTGTTCTGTGTTCCTGACCACATATTCCTGCGGTTCACATAAAACTTTGTCTCTGGCTGCTGCTGCGTTACGGTTCTCGGTCGATTCCTCCTCCGGGAACCGTTAGTCTGTTCATGAGATGAATATATTATATATGCGAGTACATATCGGCCCGCGTATATGATGCCATCTGTTTATACAGAACGGAGAGATGGTTCCTTGCAGCAGATGTCGGAACATTTCCAAGCGTGCGAGCTCGCCCAACAGAAACATGGGAAAAATTCCCAAATGAGCTGTGGATCTGCTCTGCATGTAGAAGCTGCGTGTGGGGAACGTTGGGACCAGATCTGCTGGTGCTTTAACTGGTGTTTGTCCCAGGTCTTTTCTGATTCCAGTTTGGTTGGAGACTCCAACTCTCTTGTTTGAAGGTTTTGAAGTTCTTTCCACCAAACGATTGAGACGATGGGAGAAGAATTCATGAAGAAGTTTGAAGAATGTGATTAAAGAATTGTTGGATGGAATATGTCGGCAATCAAGGTTCTATAAACAGAATAGCACAAGGTCCCAGGTTCAAACCCCACCTACTACCACCGTGTTCCTGAGCAGGAGACTTAACCCTGACGGGGGGGACTGTCCCCGTCATTAGAAGATGAAACTTCATTTGTAGATAAGGAGCAGTTGGGGACAGCGGTGGCCTAGCGGTTAAGGAAGCGGCCCCATAATCAGAAGGGGTTCGGTTCGAATCCCGACCCGCCAAGGTACCACTGAGCACAGTACCGTCCCCACACACTGCTCCCCGGGCGCCTGTCATGGTGCCCACTGCCGACATTTTTAATGGATTAAACGTTGTTTAAATGTTCCATGTAGCACCAGCTTGTTGTTTCAGTGTGTGCACCGTGTGCTGTGCTGCTGTCTATCACAATGACAATCACGTCACTTTATACTGAAACAACAAGCTGGTGCTACATGGAACATTTAAACAACGTTTAATCCATTAAAAACGGATTAAAATCCATTCTGTGATGTCTTCATTACATCACGTTGGGCTATAAATAATGATCTATTATAGATCTGTGCGTCTGTGCTATAATGATTCCTGTAATTTATATGTTGATTTGAATATCTGTGCACATCAGTTTCAGGGTGTTGAGGTATTTATGGACTTTTAAAATGTGGTTTCACAGCCGGCCAGTCTGTACGTGATGCCAAGAAGAGATCAGTGTTTTCAGGTGAGTTTTCCTCCAGAGTGAGAGGAGAGGTGGGCGTGGCCCACGAGAGGCGGAGAGTGGGATCTCACGCTTTCCCGCTCTTTATGTCCGACGTGTGCAGATATGAAAGAGCGTTATAATCATTTCAGTAGTTATTAGCCTTATTAGCTTTCTCCTCCTCCTCTCCGCAGGTCTTTAACGACGGGCCGCTGGCAGGAACCTGGCAGGAACCTGGCAGGAACCTCCCGTCCACGGTTATGCAGACGATGGGCATTTCCACTGCACAGACGACAAAAACATATTTTTCTAACGTGCTACTTTTTCCACATGTGTTCATATTTCTAACAGGCTTCACCCCATTTACTCTGTACCCAGCATGCATCTGTTAATGCTTATTTTTACTGTTCCTCAAATTCTCTATTCTTTCTTTTCCACGTTTCGTCACACTTGGTTGGTAGAATGCAAGATAAAAACCATCTTGAATTTTCTTGTTGTCAGAATGTTGCTGTTTCTGCGTTTCCACGTTAATTATTGATCAATTATTTCTGATCTTCACAAACATGCTGAGGAACCAGGTTCTGGTTCTGCACAAACATTTTATGACACACAACGTTCCTACATGACTGAGAACATCGTGGACTCATCCTGTCTTCTGATCATCTGCCTGACCACTTCCCAGCTGAGCGTCGGGCCAGAATCCTCAACACGCCCGTCTCCACCAGGGTTCCGACAGGATGTGGTCTGAACTTTCACACAACCAGACGCTTCATGAAGCCGAGAGTGTGTGTCATCTCCCGATGCTGCACAGGAAGGTTATGGTCCGGTGAAGAACCCGGCTAGGACGTCAGCATGGACTTGGAGAAAGAAGAAATCCTCCTCCATCATGACATGTATTAGTGTGGTGGAGTTATCTTCTCAGGGTTCCCAGGGCCACCCAGGCTCTTCTCTGACGGGTTGGACCACCATCAGTGGTCGGCCGATGGTCCTGCTCCTCTGATATTAATCCTGACGTGAAGTGGGAATAAATGTGTTGTGGGGACAGCTGGGTGGGTTTTTCAGCATCAGTCAGAAGCTCCGCTCTGCGTCCAGGTCCCTGGTGGCCTCAGAAGTCACGAAGAGTGAAGGAACCCAGACTAATTAAAAGCGGGTGGAGAAGGAATCTCTGCATGCTGCTCGCTGGCTGATTTATAGAGAATATGAAGGTAGAAGAGCTGCGCTTATTATCCACCAACTTCATATAACGTGCATTTAGAATTAGAACATCACCTTATTATCTATAGATGCTAATAAGCCGTCCGTGAAGGTGAATTAACGAGCCGGATTCATCCGCGCTGATCAGCCGCAGCTGCGGCCGCCGCCGCGCGTCTCCGGCCGGGCAGGTGGCGCGCTGCGAGTCGGGAGGAGGACGCGGAGGTACGAAAAACCGCATTTTCCTCTCATTTCTCCACGTTAACTCGGGCCTGGAGATCTTCCAGGCGGGCTCCCCTGCGTGGTCGGGTGGTCGGGTGGTGGGTCGGACCTGGAGATCTTCCAGGCGTGCTCCCCTGCGTGGTCGGGTGGTGGGTCGGACCTGGAGATCTTCCAGGCGGGCTCCCCTGCGTGGTCGGGTGGTGGGTCGGACCTGGAGATCTTCCAGGCGGGCTCCCCTGCGTGGTCGGGTGGTGGGTCGGACCTGGAGATCTTCCAGGCGGGCTCCCCTGCGTGGTCGGGGGGTGGGTCGGACCTGGAGATCTTCCAGGCGGGCTCCCCTGCGTGGTCGGGTGGTGGGTCGGACCTGGAGATCTTCCAGGCGGGCTCCCCTGCGTGGTCGGGTGGTGGGTCGGACCTGGAGATCTTCCAGGCGGGCTCCCCTGCGTGGTCGGGTGGTCGGGTGGTGGGTCGGACCTGGAGATCTTCCAGGCGGGCTCCCCTGCGTGGTCGGGTGGTCGGGTGGTGGGTCGGACCTGGAGATCTTCCAGGCGGGCTCCCCTGCGTGGTCGGGTGGTGGGTCGGACCTGGAGATCTTCCAGGCGGGCTCCCCTGCGTGGTCGGGTGGTGGGTCGGACCTGGAGATCTTCCAGGCGGGCTCCCCTGCGTGGTCGGGTGGTGGGTCGGACCTGGAGATCTTCCAGGCGGGCTCCCCTGCGTGGTCGGGTGGTCGGGTGGTGGGTCGGACCTGGAGATCTTCCAGGCGGGCTCCCCTGCGTGGTCGGGTGGTGGGTCGAACCTGGAGATCTTCCAGGCGGGCTCCCCTGCGTGGTCGGACGGGCCGGTGGTCGGGTGGTGGGTCGGACCTGGAGAGATTCTAGGCTCCGCAGTAAATTCCACTGCTGTTGGTTTTTCATGAAACAAACCTTTATGACGTGATGGACACTGGCCATGATAACTACAACTAAATATAATAATTCATATAATATACTTTAAAATGTCTCTTCATTTTCCTTGGCGCTCTTTCCGTCTGTCTTTCCATCTCGTGGACCTGATTCGGATTGGGGACCAGGTCCAGATCCAGAAGATGGACCAGGTCACATCGGGCCTGTTGGTGTTTTTGAGATGTTCTGCTTGCAGACAGTTGAATTCTTTTCTCTTTTTTTCCTCCCTCTGAGCTTAAGACCTTCGTATGAACAGAACGGTTCTATTCGACTCTGCAGAAATCATTAGGAAGATCCTCTGGTTTTGTGGGTTATTTTAAGTGCCGTGGATGTTTTTATGGTTGGATGGACGGTCCGATCGTTCTCTGTTCTTGCTGATGTTTTAAGTGCAACAGGATGTGAGATGAAACTTGTTTTGTTTGGTTCTCCATCTGGAGACATTTAACATTCTGGCAGCAGGTTTAATGTGATTAATATTTATACTTTGCCGTGTGTTTTAATACCTGTTAATAGTTCTTCTGCGTTTTTTTTCCATGGTTCCTGCTCTGAAAGGAGTTTTTTTATGACCTGATATTATTGTTTAATTTCAGCAGCAGTAATCTTGACCCGTTCGTTCGTGCCGGTTCTGTGTCTTATTAGAACGTGGTCTACCATAACTCAGCACTGGCTGTGTGAAGGCAGCACTGCTGTTCATTCTGCTGCTGGTGACCAAGGTTCCTGTGCTGTGCTACAAGGATTAGTACAGAACACTGGAGAACACCATACAGGGCCTTTACAGAAGGTCTTCAGGTTATTTGGGGCCGTGGGTCTGATAGCAGGCGGGCCGGAACGTGAACATTAGTGCTGAGGCCGATGGGGAAGTGGAACTGTTCTTGCTCCGGACCTCGTTACACCACGCAGGGGGAAGTTTTGGGAACTGACGTGGTCATGTTGGAATAATCGGAACGACGTGACTCAGAGAGTCAGGAACCCAGTCGGTTCTGGCAGCACATGTTGCGCTTGGCCTGTTGCTCGTGTTGGATGTTAGTCATACGAGGATCACTGTTGGTAATGCTGATGTTCGGAGGTGCGAATGTTCCAAACAACGTGAGAACCAGATGAAGCAGCTGGTAGAACGTGGTGGGGGTTGCGCGTCCAGCAGGCAGAAACAGCTGCGTTAGTGTTAATGTAGGTGTGGACACAAACATGGCAGCTGAAGCACTGAGATCCAGCAGCTCAGGAACAAGTTCACCTACGCTGCCCATATCGTTGTTTGTGATTGGCTCCTTTTAATAAAACAGTTTCCCATGAGCCTTATCTTATCTTTACTGTAGGAGTACTGGTCCTGTTGGATTTTTCCAGAATTAATAAGGTCTCAGAGCTGAAATCTGAACAGGTTCTTCTGTTCCTCAGTATCACATATTTGTGTAGAGTTATGATGAATGCTGGGGGTTCCAGCTCCAAAAAGATTAAATCCAGAATGGGAAAGACACAAATGACCTCTGGACCTGATTTGGATTGGGGACCAGGTCCAGATCCAGAAGATGGACCAGGTCACTATGGGCTTGTGGGATTTTTTTTAAAGATGTTCTTCTTGCAGAAAGTTGAATTATTTTCTTCTTTTTCCCTCTTTCTGAGTTTCAGACGTTTGTCCAAACAGAACAGTCCTATTCGATTCTGCAGAAATCATTAAGAAAATCCTTGCAGGTAGTAGAGTAGGAAGCATTTACTATTCCTCCACCTTGGATCCAGAGATGACCTCTGTGGCAGGGTCAGTGAGTGACGTGAGCAGATGCTCCACAGCCTTATTTTCCAGTTTATTCTGTCTCCTGGTGGAACCTCTGCGCTTTGAGAGGCACTGGAGGGAGGAAATAAAATAGGTCTTATGTAAACCGAGGAGGCCATGTGGATGGCGGAGGATAAACACCAAGCAGCTGCGCAGCAGTGGCCTTCCCACAATGCCCTGCTGTCAGGGCTCAACAGAGGCAGGAGATGGGCACACAAAGGCCATGTTTGCCCAGTCCATCCAAGCACGGGTTTTTTTTAGAGGAAAGTGGACCTTTCCCAGGGTTCTGCAGCATGCTCCTGTAGAACGTCAGTAATTGGGGAGGGGGTCGGATGATTTGTTGAATGGCGCTTTAGGTTGGACCTTGTCAGTCAAGCTGTGGCGTCTTCGGAGATGTTCCTGTGTGATGCACTGGTCTTGGCTGCTACGTTCTTCTCGCTCCCTTTTCAGGGTGTCTGCTTGATTGAACGATTTCCAGATGCCGGCACTATAAATACCTATAACGACGTTCTTCAGCCAAATGGAACCCGTGTTTTTATGGTGAGGACCTGCTGGGGTTGGAGGTTGCTAGGTGGTGAATGTGACAGTGGGTCCTCCCCTCGCTGTCCAATCAGACGGCCACAATGGTGACACGGACAGAAGGAATGCTGTGGATGGATGGATGGTGTGAACTGCTTTATCAACACAGCCCCGTGTGTGTGTGTGTGTGTGTGTGTGTGTGTTTGAACTGTGGCCTTCACAAGCTTTGCAGTACCATAAAACTTCAAAGCGTGAGAAGCAGCTGAGCATTTTCCTGAGAACGCTGTAACCCGGCAAACACACTCTGAGTCAAGCTACACTGTGGATCCCATGGGCCGTGGGGTTCTAGTGTGAAGAACCCAGCACTCTAGTACATGCCCTAAATGGTGTGTGGGAGCTGATTGGCGGCTGAAATCTGACCAACGCGCTAAAAATATTCACCTGCTGTAACAGAGCTGAGACCCGGCTGCCCCACGGAAGGTGGGTTGAGACTAACTTAGCAGCAGAGGGTTCACAGGGTGACCCTGTGACAGCTGTGAGGATGTGACACGACGGGGCATCTCCTGCTGACTTAACTTAACAACGTGGAGAACATCAGACCATCAACTGAGGAAACCTGAATGGCGAAGTGTCCTCGAGTTGATATGATATGGTCTATGACTGGTCCTTGTGGAGGCTCGGCCTCCATGCTGTGATGAATGAGGTATCACGAAGAACTGCCAGAAGAGCACGTTCCACTCCATGTCCATGGAGCGTCAAATAATCAATTTCTTCTCGTTTGTAATTGGATGAATCTCAGGGGATAAAACTGGGATTCGCTGAGGGACAGGAAGTCGGCGGGTGGGGCCGCGAGTGGAGGTGGTGAGGAGAGGCGTTTCAGGTTATCACCTCAGTCACATGATGTCAGCTGGGCGGGGCCACGTGTGGCTGGATTTTTATGACACCGCGTCGTCTTCGATAAAACACCTGAAACAGCAACGCTGCTGCTGAATGGGCCCAGTGTTGTGCTGGTTCACTACAGGTTTTACACACCCAGTAAAAACCATGATCACGTGTGTGTGTGTGTGTGTGTGTGTGTGTGTGTGTGTGTCTAACTCTATTCGTGCTGTGAATACAGATCTCATAGCTTTTTTCTGTAAAAAAAAAAAAAAAAATGTCCCTGAGCAGGACACTTAACCCCGAGTGTCTCCAGGGGGACCATCCCCGTCACTACTGATCCGGGCGTCCGGTAAATGCCGTAAATACGGCCATTTCAGTACTGGAGCAGGGGACGTGCAGGGTTTCCTTCCTGGGTCACGTGAGGCGTATCTGCAACAGTCCCCCATTCATGGAATTTTTCTCTATAAAACGAAGGAATGTGATGCTGGTGATTTACCTGCTGGGCGCGGTACGTGGCCACGCCCTCCCCGCAGCGGACCATAAAATACAAAGGGCAGCCGGTCAGTGGGGGCTTCCAGAGAGCCCCCAAGTGAATTTTAACCTTCCCAAATCCTCCCATCATTCTGCTCCACTGAGGAGGGTCACACCCTCCTACCTCACATCACTCCGATCCACCGAGGAGGGTCACACCCTCCTACCTCACATCACTCCCACACTGCTCCACTGAGGAGGGTCACACCCTCCTACCTCACATCACTCCCACACTGCTCCACTGAGGAGGGTCACACCCTCCTACCTCACATCACTCCACTCCACTGAGAAGCTAAAAACTGAAAATATTTAAATGTCTCCTGCATATATTTCATAAAAAAGTTAGGAGTATCTGCCAGATAAATTGTTGGTTGGAGGAGCTGTGAGGAGCTGTGAGCTAGAGGAGCTTTACTTTCTTTGAGGCTGGTTCTCCGCTCCTCTAAATAATCGTACGAATCTCGGCCCGCATGTTTACATCAGCGTAGACGCAGGAATGCTGGAACTGTATCCGCTCTGTCGTGTTATCTCATCTTCTATAAACCTGCTGCTACTGTGGGCGGAACACGTGGAAGATGAGGAGAATGATGATGATGGTGATGGTGATAAGCGTGGCGCTGGAAGAGCGTATCGTCTGTGACATCACTGCGGAGGAAGTGCTGATAAAATGCACTTCCATACACCGGATATAGCTCCGCGTGGAAAGATCATTCCGGAATCTTATTCCACTGATCCATGTTCTCACACACACACTTTAACCATAGAATGTCATTGTGGACCAAGGAAATGATACAGGTGCCTTCACAACAGTAACGCATATGAGACATGTTATTGATTGTTAATAATAAATATTGTGATTATGAACCTGCCTCCTGATCATATCCCACGTCGGGCTAACATGGTTCCATGTTGGGTCTGGAATTCTGTTTATTTGGCTTGGCGTTTGTGTGGAGCTGCGTGTGATTGTGTGCTGAGCATCTTCTCAGCCGTTCTGGTATCGCGGCACATTTGTTTTGGTGGGTTCTAATTGCTCTCATATGATGTGGTGTTGAACAGCACGTTCCTTCGTTCCTCTAATGATGTGGTTCAGATGTTGTCTCGCTGCTGAAAGGGATTGATTATTGGCTTATGATCTCCACTGCTCTTATCAGACTGTGGAATTAACGTCTCGTGTCGTCTTCATCACATCATAAAGATTCGTTCATGAAGACGTTCCAACATAAATTTTGTTGACTAAATCAGCACAACTGTAGAGTAGAAGCTCCAACTGTCTGTAAAACACAGATCCAAAGCCTGCAACTCCGACCTGACGAGGACAACGGACGTCTGATGAGAACACCGCTCGGCCACGCTCAGGTGTTCCATCCTGGTGTTTGGTTTGGGAGGAGAGATGTGTGCTGGTCTCGTCATGATTGCTTTTTGGATGCCGTGTTTGGGGACGAGGCGGTTGGCGATGTGGCCTCACTCCTCCAAGGTTGTGAGTTTGAATCCCAGCTTGGACCTTGTGTGGGCGGAGTTTGCATGTTTTCCCCCAGTTCTCCACTTTCCTCCCACCATCCAAAGATATGCACCCTATATGGACTGGTGACACCAAATTGACCGTAGCCGTAAGTGTGTGTGTGTGTGTGTGTGTGGGCGCCCTGTGGTGGCGTAACAGGATCAGCCGCGTTCGTACTGAATCCACTTTCATTTTGTCTTTTGGGAACCAGTTTCATTAGAACCACAGCGGTTCCGTTTTATGGGCGTGTATTCAGTGGTGAAATCAGACCCAGAATGCACTGCTCTCAGCACGCTTGAGTGCTCGCTGCAGACACGCTACGTCCGCTGGTGTGGTGGCAGCGTGGCCCAGTCTAAGCTGCTCTGGTATGAAGAGAAGGATTCTGTGTAAAGACGGGCGTGAACCTTCACTGGTCTCACGGTGGATGATGGATGAATTGCAGATGTACAGAAGAGTATAAAGAGGATCCACCAAAGGCGATTACTTTATTAAAAGCACTTTTTAGTTACGTGGTCAAGTGGAGAAATTTCCCACCTCGATGTCGCTTCAGGTTATAATTCTGCTGGTTAGAGCAGCTCGTGGTTTTTTATGCATTTAAAGCTGTCAGATATCCAGATTTTTCAGATCAAGTTTCAATCAAGGGGACCAGGAGTAAGAAATGCTGCAACCATCTCACTGCCTCCTGAAAGCCATGTGAGGAATCATCATTAACATTCCCAGTGTCCATGTAGGTGTGTCCCATTAGAATCATTCTGTTTTCCAGAGCCTGGAGGTCGAGAACATCTCTGAAAAGTAATGCCACCCAGATCTGCTTCCAATTCCCACAAGTGCCTGGACGTGGATTAAAGAGGTTGTAGGACCTAATAGAACATGTGTGTTCCCGGTGTCGCCCCTGTCATCCCCAGAGTGATGATGCTGGGTGGAGGATGGTGATGTGTGGATTCCGCTGAACTTCACGCTGCTCTCCAGAACCCCAGACGTGATACGTCTTCGTCTGACAGAAGGAGAACTCTTCCCATGGCCCAGAGAGGCCGTCTTATCAGCAGCTGTAAATGCTCCAACGCCGCGTCTTCTCGGCGGCCGTGGTTCCTGAAAGGCCACCTGTGACAGCTCCTCTTATCTCAGCCTGCGAGGACGGTTCTCTGTTCTTCCGTCCGGGAGCCCAGAGCAAACATTCCAGCCTCCGGGCTGCGGAACGTCCGTCTCTACGGTCCCACAGGACTCCTTTGTCTCTCTGCTCGGTGCTGTTTGCTGCTGAGACCTTAGACGTTTCTACTGTCTGTTCCACACAGCACCTTGCGGTGAAATACTGGTGACAGCAGAGACACCGTCCTCTGTCCTCAGTCGTGGGAAACCGCTGCGACGTTCCTGCACGAGACACCCCTCCCTCCCCATGTGACTGGCTAATTTATGGTGCTGTTTACCAGCATGCACATGTGGAGCACCACAACATCTGTGCAGCAACTGAAGATGAGCCGTGAGGTTCTGGTGTAGAAATGCGACACTCAACTGTCCCCTCTCTTCTGTGCTGAGTGACACCTGTCACGACCTCCACCCGTCACCGCGTTCCTGAAATGCACGATCCTTTCCCTGCAGGAAGTGGTGGTGGTCCGGTTCCACCTTTACTTTGGAGTTCTGTGGAGCTCTGGTTTCTTCGTCAAGGGGACCTCAGTGGCACCATGGCGGATCAGGATTCGAACCGGCGGCCTTCTGATTACGGGGCCGCCACTAGAATGAAAAACGGTGCATGAACCAGCTAATGTTCTGCTGATTCCGTTGGTCAGATGAAGGTAATGTGGACCTCTCTCTGTGCAACGAAACCTGAAGGTCACGGTCATGCTTCACTTCAGAGTCTGGGAGTGCCTGCCCCTTCACCCATAGTGCTGGAGAGCTGGAGCAGGGACATTCTGAGGGAACGAGTGACAACATTCCTCAGGGCTGGAATTTGGACCTGACATCTCTTCATCTTCATGTTATCTACTGGGAACGCAGTGCAGTGCAGCAGCAGGAGATGGTGGTGGTGGTGGTGAGTTAAGGAAGTGAAGATCAGCTCATCTCTCCTCCTCTTTGCTGCTCTTATCTCAGCAGGCTTATAAAACCCCGTCCAGTTTTCTCTCACACACACACACGTCTGTGTCCATCAAACAGTCCCGTCCTCTCTCCTCGTCCCCTTTATTGCACTGTTGTTTATTCGAGGTGACAGTTAACACTGCAGTGACAGTAGCAGCTTTCCCAAAGATTCCCCGAGTGTCCGGTTCTCTCCTCTCCGTCCAGACATGACTTCTCAGCAGCGGACCGTGGGATCAGAATCTGGGGGATTACGTTCCGCTTCTGGAGCCGCCGCATTATTTCTCAGGGATCAGCTGTCCCACCGGTTCTCCAGTCAAGTTGCGGGAGGTCGGAGGTCAGCAGAATTCCTCTCTAAATACGTTTCTCTCTCTTCAACTTCTGGTACACACACACTTTTACTGGAATCTGTTCTTTCATGGGTCAAAGGTCACGGTGACGTCTGACACCTGAGAAAGTGTCTGGTGGAATAAATGTTCTCCATCCGTCTCTACTGGAACGCTGTTCCATATCTCATAGTACTTCCTGCACGTTATCCTGTCATGTTCCCACACCAGTTCCACACCTGGAATGGGAGGAGCTCCGTAGCCACACCCATCTGTCCAGTGCAGGTTCTCCCTGGTTATCTGAACTTGTTCCAGGTCAGAACCTGGAGACCGAGCACTGGGAACAAGGTGGAGAAGATGATTCCACAGGAGTGTTCTTTGTGAAATGAATCGGTGTTCTCTCCTCCGCGAGAGCTGCCTGGACCTCCGGATCCGGTTTCAGCCGCTAAAGTGGCTCCATTGTATGAAATGTTGGTCGGCGAGGGGTGACGAGTGGGAGGGGCTCTGGGCCCATGAATGGAGGGTGTCCTGACCAATCTACGTGAAAGTGAAGAAGCCACGCCCTTTCCTGCTGCAAACAAGGTCATTAAATACAGCAGACTGGAGAGAGAGAGGCGTCATCAGAACCGTCCGGAGCTGACGAGGGCATGGCCCCGCCCCTCGTTCCCAGGCTGCACCTGGGGGCTCATTATGCTGGAGATCACCTTTGGACTGCTTCTCTCAGTGCAGCTCTGGTGACCCCTGCCGTGCTTTAGGCTCGGCCCAAACAGGGATGTGCTCAAGTGACCCCGCCCCCTGCTGCACTAATTGCCCCTGATTGGCCGAACATAAAAGCCGCTTTCTGTGGGACAGAAGCCGTGTGGGGATGAGAGAACCAGGAGAAGCGCATCGCACGTTTACATTCGCTTCATCTGTCTAGGTCTGGGGTCATGCAAGGGACCCAGAGGTCGTGACCTCTGTGTGTGTTTAATGTTGAAAATTGTCCTGCTGGGGGCGGGCGGGTGGAGGGTTGTGTGTGTGTGTGTGTCCTGCAGCCAACCCCCAATCTCTGCGAGAACAGGAGGTAGAACTCTGAGGGTCTTTGGAAACGAGCTTTTGTTTGATTCTGGGTCCAGAACGTTAAACAGCAGGAAGAGGAAGAGGAGGGCCCTGGAAAACCACGGCCTGGGTGGAGCCAGAAGGGAAGAACTTCTCAGAAAGTGTGTGTTTTATAAAGAAGTTCTTTATGGAGCTCATAGAGAGAGAGAGAGTGAGCGGTCGGTGTGATGAGGAGGAGGAGGGACCCTGAAACCCACCCAGGTGTGAACGGAATCCCACCATGCAAATGGGCCGTTAGCGCCTTTGTTGGCCGTTTCCCCCGCTGATGAACTTTCGTTCTGATGGAGCTCAGAGCGTCTTTGAAGCTGCAGACATCAAAGCCGCCCAGAGGCGCTGCTCCCACTTACGCCGGTCCCCCGGACTCCCACAAATCCCAGTTTTCCACGTCCATCTTCATCACACACACAGTCTAACTCTCTACGTAGCGACTGATGTGGAATGAAGGTTCTTCTTCTAACACCTCACTTTCCCTTTACAAGGTTCCGTACGCGTGTGTGTGTGTTCCACTCCGTGCTGCGGTTTGTGTGTGTTTGGGAAAGAAGGTCTCGGGGTTTCTAAGCGATTTTAGGGTTCGGTGAGAAACAAAATCATCAGTCACCATCACCACCCCCTCACAAAAAAAGAAAAAGAAAACACACTCACACACTCCTCCAGCAAGTATTTTCCCTCTCTTTCTCTGACGGACACTTTCCCTCCTCCTCCTCCTCCTCCTCTTCCTCCTCCTCCTCCTCCTCCTCCGTGGGGCTCAGGTTTCGAGTCCCCTCAGCCCCCCTCTGATTGGACTGCTGGGTTTGACACGGCGAGCTGAGTGCCGAGCGTGAGGACGTGTTTCAACAGATGGTGCTGGAGAGTGGGAGTCATCAGAACGCCGGAACGTCTGTCTCACCGCGTCTTCCTACGGCCAGGATCCTCCGTCGTGCTGCTCAGGTACCAAAACTTACTATGACTGGGTTCTCCGCTGTTCCACGCTCGCTCCTGTCTGGGTTCTCTGCTGTCTGGGTTCTCCGCTGTTCCACACTCGCTCCTGTCTGGGTTCTCCGCTGTTCCACGCTCGCTCCTGTCTGGGTTCGCTCCTGTCTGGGTTCTCCGCTGTTCCACACTCGCTCCTGTCTGGGTTCTCCGCTGTTCCACACTCACTCCTGTCTGGGTTCTCCGCTGTTCCACGCTCGCTCCTGTCTGGGTTCTCCGCTGTTCCACGCTCGCTCCTGTCTGGGTTCTCCGCTGTTCCACGCTCGCTCCTGTCTGGGTTCTCCGCTGTTCCACCACGCTCGCTCCTGTCTGGGTTCTCCGCTGTTCCACGCTTGCTCCTGTCTGGGTTCTCCGCTGTTCCACGCTCGCTCCTGTCTGGGTTCTCCGCTGTTCCACGCTCGCTCCTGTCTGGGTTCTCCGCTGTTCCACGCTCGCTCCTGTCTGGGTTTGCTCCTGTCTGGGTTCTCCGCTGTTCCACACTCACTCCTGTCTGGGTTCTCCGCTGTTCCACACTCACTCATGTCTGGGTTCTCCGCTGTTCCACGCTCGCTCCTGTCTGGGTTCTCCGCTGTTCCACGCTCGCTCCTGTCTGGGTTCTCCGCTGTTCCACGCTTGCTCCTGTCTGGGTTCTCCGCTGTTCCACGCTCGCTCCTGTCTGGGTTCGCTCCTGTCTGGGTTCTCCGCTGTTCCACGCTCGCTCCTGTCTGGGTTCTCCGCTGTTCCACGCTCGCTCCTGTCTGGGTTCTCCGCTGTTCCACGCTCGCTCCTGTCTGGGTTCTCCGCTGTTCCACGCTCGCTCCTGTCTGGGTTCTCCGCTGTTCCACGCTCGCTCCTGTCTGGGTTCTCTGCTGTTCCACGCTCGCTCCTGTCTGGGTTCGCTCCTGTCTGGGTTCTCCGCTGTTCCACACTCGCTCCTGTCTGGGTTCTCCGCTGTTCCACGCTCGCTCCTGTCTGGGTTCTCCGCTGTTCCATGCTCGCTCCTGTCTGGGTTCTCCGCTGTTCCACGCTCGCTCCTGTCTGGGTTCTCTGCTGTTCCATGCTCGCTCCTGTCTGGGTTCTCCGCTGTTCCACGCTCGCTCCTGTCTGGGTTCTCTGCTGTCTGGGTTCTCCGCTGTTCCACGCTCGCTCCTGTCTGGGTTCTCCGCTGTCTGGGTTCTCCGCTGTTCCATGCTCGCTCCTGTCTGGGTTCTCCGCTGTTCCACGCTCGCTTCTGTCTGGGTTCGCTCCTGTCTGGGTTCTCCGCTGTTCCACACTCGCTCCTGTCTGGGTTCTCCGCTGTTCCACACTCGCTCCTGTCTGGGTTCTCCGCTGTTCCACGCTCGCTCCTGTCTGGGTTCTCCGCTGTTCCACGCTCGCTCCTGTCTGGGTTCTCCGCTGTTCCATGCTCGCTCCTGTCTGGGTTCTCCGCTGTTCCATGCTCGCTCCTGTCTGGGTTCTCCGCTGTTCCACGCTCGCTCCTGTCTGGGTTCTCTGCTGTCTGGGTTCTCCGCTGTTCCACGCTCGCTCCTGTCTGGGTTCTCCGCTGTCTGGGTTCTCCGCTGTTCCACACTCGCTCCTGTCTGGGTTCTTCGCTCCTCCACGCTCGCTCCTGTCTGGGTTCTTCGCTCCTCCACGCTCGCTCCTGTCTGGGTTCTTCGCTCCTCCACGCTCGCTCCTGTCTGGGTTCTTCGCTCCTCCACGCTCGCTCCTGTCTGGGTTCTTCGCTCCTCCACGCTCGCTCCTGTCTGGGTTCTCTGCCGTTCCACGCTCGCTCCTTTCTGGGTTCTCTGCCGTTCCACACTCGCTCCTGTCTGGGTTCTCCGCTGTTCCACACTCGCTCCTGTCTGGGTTCTTCGCTCCTCCACGCTCGCTCCTGTCTGGGTTCTTCGCTCCTCCACGCTCGCTCCTGTCTGGGTTCTTCGCTCCTCCACGCTCGCTCCTGTCTGGGTTCTTCGCTCCTCCACGCTCGCTCCTGTCTGGGTTCTTCGCTCCTCCACGCTCGCTCCTGTCTGGGTTCTCCGCTCCTCCACGCTCGCTCCTTTCTGGGTTCTCTGCCGTTCCACGCTCCCTCCTGTCTGGTTAACCGGGTTCTCCAGCCGTGTATAGAACGTCTCTGTTTGACTGGTGAAATTCCTCACTGTGGGATTAGATCAGTTCACATTCCTGGAATATTACATTTCTGCTCCCACGTGCCGCCCAGCGCGTTTTGATCAGAG